>NW_016805989.1:185651-190600 GCF_001698545.2 Rhinopithecus bieti | reverse complement strand
TTTTTTCTGTAAAGGGCCAGATAGCAAATATTTTGGGCTTTGCAAGCCATACAGTCTCTGTCACAACAACTCAACCCTGCCACTGCTGCATGAAAACTCCCATAGAAAACTTGTGTTCCAATAAAACTGTATTTACAAAAACAGGTGGGAAACTGTGTTTAACCATAATTTGAAAACCTCCTTTCTTAAACATGCCATTGGAGAAGAAGCGGCAGGTTATATATGGTGTCCTGGAGTTCAGAGAAGGCATCCAGGCTGGGAACACATTTTGGAGATTTGTATAGATAGGCCGAAGGAAAAATGAGAAGTGGAAAGGCAGAGAACCAGCTTCATGGTTTGAGCTCCTGAGTCCAGATCCATCAGAAACTCAGATACATCAGTAAATCACGTAGATTCTAGCTGGGCAGCTACATGCCCAGCCATAACTCTATTTCCATAGGAGAAAGGAAGATGGACTTTGCATTTTCTACTAGATTATAAGGCTCTAAAAGGCAGACAGTTGGTCAAAGCAGAAGGAGAGAAAGAGAGAACACCTTGTTGATGTTGGTGTTGGCATGACTAATGGGTGCCCTCAATCATGATAGGCCCCAGATCATCACATGAGACCCGATCATTCAGAGGAAGGGGAACTATATGGCAGAGTGGGTACCACATGCTAGACACTATGCCAGGAGCCTCCAACTCTTTCATTTCATCTGCATCTCCAGCCACCTGGGATGTCATATGTCCCAGGAAAGCAGATTACATGCCCATTTACTGATGAAGAAACCGAGGCACAGAAAACTGGTGAGCAACATAGTCCCTATTTGAACTGAGGTGTCTGTGACTCCATGTTATTTCAACTGTATCCCACCTGCCTTGGGACAGGGTCTATCTGCCTTCTGGTCCTTTTCATGTTCCCTGTGGAAGTGGGCTGAGCCCTCAGGTGTGTGCAGGGGTAAAAGCATCTATTCTAGATCCTTGCTACTCAATCTGTGGTCTGTGGACTAGCAGCATCAGCATCACGTCCAGCTTGTAAGCAATGCAGAAACTCCTAGCAATCCCATTGCTGGGTATATATACCCAAAGGAAAATAAATCATTCTACCGAAAAGGCACTCATATGTTCATTGCAGCACTGTTTACAGTAGCAAAGACAGGGAATCAACTCAAATGCCCGTCAATGGTGGATTGAAAAAGAAAATGTGGTACATATACACCAGAGAATACTATGCAGCCACAAAAAGAATAAAATAACATCCTCTGCAGCAATAGGGATGCAGTTGGGGGCCATTATCCTAAGCGAATTAATGCAGAAACAGAAAACCAAACACAGAATGTTCTTACTTATAAGTGGAAGCTAAACATGGGGTACACATGGACATAAATATGGGAACAATAAGCACTGGTGACCCCAAAAGGGAGGAGAAGGAAGGGGGGCAAGGGTTGAAAAACAACCTGTTGGGTTCTGTGTTCACTATCTGGGCAATGGGATCATTATAAGCCTGAACATCAGCATCACACAATATACCCATGTAACGAAACTGCACATGTACACTCAAGCCTAAATTTGAAAAAAAAAAAAAGTTTTTAAAAATGCAGAATCTCAGGCCATGATCCAGACTTATTGACTCTTTCACAAGATTCCCTGAGTGAAACGCACAGTAAATTTGAAAGCTTCGTGGTTCTCACACTTCAGCCAGCATTAGAATCACCTGGAGAATTTCTTGGCCCCTAGAGGCTCTGATTCAGTCCGTATAGGAAGGACCTGGGATTCTGCATTTCTGGCAAGGTCCCAGGCGATGCCAATGCTGCTGGTCCAGGGACCATGCTTTGAGAACCACTGGTCTACAGAGTGCCAGGTGCCAGGGATCTGGGCTGAGCAAGACAAAATCCCTGTCTCAAAGTTGCTCACAGCCTTGCGCCCTCCTCCCTGCCTCTAAAGGAAACACCACATCAGATCCAATGCTTCTTCCCTTTCCATAAGTCCCAGGAAAGTGGATTTTATATGCCGCCTCTTGTAACCACATCAGTGCTACCAATGCTTATACCTACCCTGAAGCTCTCTTCGATTTCTGCAGGTAAATCCTACCTCTGTTCTTCCTAATAGTGGCAGAGAGAGGGAACAGGTGGTCACCAGCTTCCTGCTAATAACCCTTCACATGTTTGCAGCCCATTATTAAGTCACCCTCACATTTTCCTTCTTGAAGATTACATAATTAGCTACCCTTTTCTGAATCATAGGGTGGAGAGGGTTTGGCTGACTGTAGCTACCAGCCTCAGACAGGAACATCTGTAGTGGAAATTCTTGAACCAATGTGGAGGCTGGAGGTAGGATGGGGCAGGGGCTTCAGGGGGTTTCAAAGGCGAGACTATCAGACTCCTTCCCCTAAGCAAGATCCTTAGGAGTGATATCAGCAGACAGCATGCAAGATGAAGAGATGTTTGGTAGAAGACAGGGACCAGCTGGAGGTCAAGCGTCACGGGTGAGTCAAACATCTTCAGGGCTTTATGGGCACCATAAGGCCCATCCTCCTGCTCTGTGCAATCTCCCATCCTGACCCGTTTGAGCCAATGGAACATCCCTTGGGATAGGGGGCCAGGGGTGTAGCCTGGCTGGTGGTGGGCATCGTCCTAGGTAGGAAGTGTGTGAACATCACCAAAATGATGTCCCAGCATGCTAAGGTCAAGTTCAAAATTTAGACCACCTGCATCATCATTTCTAGGGAAGCTCGTCAGGAAATGCAAATCCCCAAACCTCACTTCTAACTCTACTGCATCACAACCTCTGGGAGAGGAGTCTGAAAATAAGGGGTTTCAGGATACAGCGCAGCTCCCTACTTTCTGTGCACAGTCAAGTTTGATGAATGGCTATCCTTCTGTCTGATGTATTGTTCTGTTTTCTCAACCTTTTCTTTCTTCCTTTCTTTCTTTTTTTTTTGACAGGGTCTCACTCTGTTACCCAACTGGAGTGCAGTGGCGCAATCTCGGCTCACTGCAGCCTCAATCTCCCAGGCTCAAGCAATCCTCCCACCTCAGCCTCCCAAGTTGCTGGGCAAACAGTTGCACACCACCACACCAGGCTAATTTTGTGTTTTTTGTAGAAACGGAATTTCATTATGTTGCTCAGGCCGTTCTTGAATTTCTGAGCTCAAGTGATCAATCTGCCTCAGCTTCCCAAAGTGCTGGAATTACAGGTGTGAGCCACGAACAAAAAAATAAAATTGTTCAGAGTAAATAAAGTACCTTGTATAATGACTAGTAATAATATAACTTGTCTGTGTGATGTGTTTATGTTAAAAATAAAAAATAGTACTAGCTAGCATTTATTGAGTAAATAAATGGTGGCAGGTGCTGTGCTGAGGGATAAATCTAGATTGGCCCACTAAATCCTCACTTCCACTAAATGGTGGCTGTTAGTATCCTGTTCACTGAGGAGGAAGCTGAGCCACACAGAGAAGCACGTCCAAGGTCACACAGCTAGTAAGTGGTAAGCTGACTCCAAAGTCCAGGATTTTAACTTCCATGCTATCTCTTCTTCCTCCCTAACACTCGATCTTTCACTCGATCTTCTCTTCCAACTACAAAATAAAAAAAAAAGAGGGGGCCAGGTATATCGGCTTATGCCTGCAATACCAACACTTTGGGAGAGTGAGGTAGGAGAATCGCTTGAGCCCAGGAGTTTGAGACCAGTCTGGGCAACATAGCAAAACCTCATCTCTGCAAAAAAAATTTAAAAATTAGCCAGGCATGGTGGCGTGTGCTTGTAGTCTGAGCTACTTGAGAGACTGATATGGGAGGATCACTTGAGCCCTGGAAATCAAGTCTATAGTGAGTTGTGATTGTACCACTGTGCTCCAGCCTGGGTGACAGAGTGAGACCCTGTCTTGAAAAGAAAAGAAAATGAAAAGAAATAAAAATAAACTTATCCTTTTAAGTGGAAGAAACAGAGAACTACTACTCGTGAACTACATGTTAGTGTTTCAAGTATATTTTTCTCCTTTGCTTTATCTCTCACCAGCCTGGCAGGGGAGTATACCCATTCTGCAGATGAGGAAAACTGAGGCTCGCAGAGGTGAAGTGACTTACTTGAGGTCACACAGCTATCATGTAAGCAAGGCTGGACTAGAAGTCAGATCTCTTTTGTTGTTGTTGTTTGTTGTTGTTGTTGTTGTTGTTGAGACAGCGTCTTGCTCTGTCACCAGGCTAGAGTACAGTGGCACAATCTTGGCTCACCGCAACCTCCACCTCTCAGGTTCAAGTGATTCCCCTGCTTCAGCCTCCTGAGTAGCTAGGACTACAAGTGCACACCACCACACCTGGCTAATGTTTTTTATTTTGGTAGAGACGGGGTTTTACCATGTTGGCCAGGATGGTCTCGATCTCCTAACCTCGTGATCCACCTACCTCGGCCTCCCAAAGTGCTGGGATGACAGGCATGAGCCACCATGCCCGGCCCAAGTCAGATCTCTTGCTGTCAAACCACACAGCCCGTGGGGAGGATGAAGATGAAAGGAGTCTGACTTCCATGTGGGGTTACTTGGTTATGTCCGCTCTTGGGATCATAGTTAACAAGAGGTTGCCATTCCTATTTCAGACTAAGCTATTTAATTAGCCTGGGGCCCTCTTACTTCCCTAGCATTCAAAAACACTGCCCGGGGTTACAGGTATAGCTAAAATAGGATCTGAATAGCATGTTTGAGAAGCTGTGTAATTAAAACTGACTTAGGAGACAAGTGCCATCAGCCTGTATGGCAGAAATAGAAAGTCACCTAACCAGAATCTGTGTTGTTCATATGGATGCCAGAGGCTGCTTTTGCAGTTCTAGTGCTTTTTAATTATAGTAGGTATTTTCAGGACCGTAGTTTGCTTTGGCACCTCTAACTACCTATCTAAGGATCCTGAAGAGAAGACCATTATTACGTGCATGTGTCTGCCATCCAGGACTGGGTGGGTGGGTGGGTGTTCAAG
>NW_016805989.1:160461-185427 GCF_001698545.2 Rhinopithecus bieti | reverse complement strand
TTCAAGGGAAGAAGGTGAAAGGCCTGGTTCTTTTTAGAAGCTGGAGATAAAATTGAGGCCCTGGGTGCCTTCAGGAAGTGACTGAAGCCTCATTCCCTGTTCATCAGCTCTGAATGTCATTCTGTGTTAAGAGGGGCCGAATTCCAGAACCATCTAATCTGCCCATTGCACATCTCCGCCTGAGTGCTCCAATATGACCTTATCGTGGCCATGGTTTTTGTTTTTTTGTTTTTTTCTTTTTGTCTCCCAGCAGCTGTTCTTAGAGAACCAACTCCCTCCCTCTCTGCAGCCCTTGTGGAGATCACAGCTCATGGGGCTCACATATCCCTCGTCACCTGGTCACTTAGTCCAGGCTGACTGAAGCAGAGTACAGGGTCCTCTGGACAACAGTAGGCATGAGAAGTATGGCCAGAAGTTTTCCATTAGATTTGGTATAAAAATCTCTTTTCTTGCCGGGCACAGTGGTTCTTGCCTGTAATCCCAGTGCTTTGGGAGGCTAAGGTGGAAGGATAGCTTGAGGCCAGGGGTTTGAGACCAGCCTGAGCAACAAAGCGAGACTCCATGACTACAAAATAAAAATTTTAAATCAGCCAGGTGTGGTGGCATGCACCTATAATCCCAGCTACCTGGGAGGCTGAGGTGGGAGGATTGCCTGAGCCCAGGAGTTGGAGGCGGCAGTGAGCCAGGATTGCATTACTGCACTGTAGTCTGGGCAACAGAGTGAGACCCTGTCTCAAAAAAAAAAAAAAATGTCTCTGGGAAGATCACCTGAGGTCAGGAGTTCGAGACCAGCCTGCCCAACATGGTGAAACCTCATCTGTACTGAAAATACAAAAATTAGCCAGGCATGGTGGTGCACGCCTATAATCCCAGTTACTTGGGGGGTGAAGGCAGGAGAATTGCTTGAACCTGGGAGGTTGAGGTTGCAGTGAGCTGAGATTGTGCCACTGCACTCCAGCCTGGGCAACAGAGCAAGATTCTGTCTCAAAACAACAACAACAACAGCAGCAACAACAAAAAACAAAAACAAACAAACAAAAAAAACAGTCTTTTCTTTTTGGAGCATAAACTGTAAGAATATAAACTTAAGATCACTAGTGGCCATTTTCCTGCCATGTAAAGCAAACCTACTCCAGGAAGAAAACCCCCCCTGATTTTCAGAGAGATGCTGTAAAGAGGTGGGACATATATTTAGAGAGAGAGCGAGCTCTTATGACTTCAGTTGCATCCCTATTTCCATCCATGCCCACAGGATTTGCCCTTGGACTTTCCAGTTAATGAGCCATAAATTCTTTTCTGTCCAAGTTGGACTGAATTGGACTTCTTCCAGGAACCCTAGATAATACATATCTGAGACTCAACATATTCAGACACAAACCCCTCCTCCTCCTGCAGCACACCTGAATCTCTCTAGCCTTCCTTGCCTTCCATGACCTCACCACCTCTCACTCTGGTACTGCCATTGGCTCACTGCCATTATCTTGGTTCAGACTCGCATCATTTCTCACCTAGATTGTTGCAACATCTCCTCGTTGGCCTCCCTGCCTCCAGGCTTGTCTGTTCCATGTCCAAAGACAGCCAGGTAGACAGACAGATAGACATGCACACAGCCCTGCCAAAATCTTTCTGATCACAATCCTCTCTGCTTTTCCATGGGGTAACTTAGGAGGCCGCCTGACATCTGGCATCTGCTACCTGTGGAGCCACACCTGGCACCTGCCTCTCCCCAGATCCCATTCTCACCTCTAAGCTAATGCAGAGACTACCTTCAGGGCTTTCTTACTACTTTCTGTGTCATGAAACCCTGGGCATCCATCAAAGCCTATAGAGCCCTCTCAGAATAATGTTTTTAGAATCATAGAATAGAATATGTAGATTGATAATGAAATTATAATGAACACTGATATACAGTTATCAAAATATTTAAACAAATTTAAACGTGGTCATGTCTTTGCTTCTTTGTTAACACATTAAATAGACTGATTTAGAGGTGGGCCTAATAACTATTTGTAATTTTCAAGCGGCAAAGAACATAAATGAAATTTCAAGTCATTTGCAACAACCGCAAGTGTAATGAGATAGACTACACATGATCTTTGTTGGTGACAAAGTCCTGAGTAAGTGCTAAGCTTGTTTTGGTTTGTTGCCTGCATTCATAATGGAAGGAAACATTAAATTTCAGAAGGAGGTTGGTGATAATGGCGACATAACTTTTTTCCTTTCTAAGTTCATGGACCTCCCAAATAAGCACCACTCCCCATCTTTGGTTCTTTGGGACTCAGTTTAATGTCAGCCCCTCTGGGAAACTTTCTGTGATCCTTCATCACACTAGGTTGGGGCCTCTTACCTGTAACCCCACAGTCCCCTGAGCCTCCCTTTATCACACCACAGGTCACATATAATTCCATGCATTTGTCTACCTCCTAGATTGGGGCCTTCTCCATCGAGACCTGTAAAGGTGCCAGCTTTGCAGGCACAGCCTTGATCTGAGTCCAAGTTACATTGAAAAGCTGGACTTCAGGTCCCCGTGAAAGGCAGGGAGAGGCTTGCAAAGCAGTGGGATCCTGGAACTCATCTGACTCCCCTGATGAAGGACTTAAACTGGTCGTGCATTCTTTCATCTGATGATGGTGAAGCCTTGATGAGTTGAGCCTTTATTGCTAACCAGATCTGCATTTGTATCCTGTCCCTGTCTCTTGTCACCTGTTTCCCTTGGGCAACTCACTTTGCTTCTCATCTCAGGACTTCAGTTTCCTCACCCGTAAACTGGGGACCTTGACAGTACCCACCTTGTAAGGATCCAGTAGGGATGAAATAAAAATGAATATGAAGGGCTTAGCACTCAATCATAATAACCACTTGGTTATTGAGAGTTGAAAGCGTCCATGTTAGCTGTTGTTGCAATCCATTTGCTCATTCAACAAGCATTTATCAAACACCTATTTTGCCAGGTGCTTTGCACACATTTGAAGCATTTCATAGTAACAGAGGCAGGTTCTATTATCCACATTTTAAATAACCTCTTCTTTTGCTGGAGAGGTGCTTAGTATTCTTGGATAGTTTCAGGTCATAAGGGATTAAGGTACTAAAAAATTCTGGGGACGGGGTCATCCCCCTCCTCCAAGACTAGGCGTTATTAGGCAGCATGGTGCAGGGGCTAGGGAAAGGATTCAAGTTTAGGTTTGAATCCCAGCTCCTGGAAGCCGTACACACCCTGCAGGGCAGACACATCTAACAGCAATAATTGAACTTAGCTTACCCTGTGAATGACACTATGGTCTAAGAAGAACGTGTATTCACAGTTCAGAGCTAAGGAATCCAGGAGTGGCCAACCTGGAGATTCACTCCTTATCTATGAAGGATGTCTGGGTCTCCTGCCTGTCCCTTGGAATGCAGGCTGTACAGGCAATTGAGGCCCTTTGTTTTGGGTTAAAGAGGCAAAACCCTTGGTTAAAGGGTCAAAAGGAAGTTGCTTAGATAGAGGGTGCTAAGTGAAAATGCTAGATAAACTCCATGCTTTTATATAAACATGCTTTTATATAAACAATTGAGGCCCTTTGTTTTGGGTTAAAGGGCCAAAAGGAAGTTTCTAGGTGGAGGGTGCTACGTGAAAACGCTACATAAACTGCATGCTTTTTATATAAACAATAGACGTTCTCCTGTCCAGCCAGCTGCCACTGGATTGTCCCTGTATGTAAGTAAGTTTCCCCAATAAACCCTATGTCTCGTTCACTGTCTTTAGGTCTCTTTTTTGGCCTCTTGGACACGGTACCATTCCTATAGGAGTTAACCGTGGTCTGGCATGATACGCCTTGGGCAAATGATTTCTTTTCTTTTTTTTTTTTTTTTTTTTTTGAGATAGGGTCTTACTGTGTCGCCCAGGCTGGAGTACAGTGGTGTGATCTCAGGTGACTATAGCCTCAATCTCCTGGGCTCATGTGATTCTTCAGCCTCAGTCTCCCAAGTAACTGGGACTACAGGTGTGAGCCACCAATGCCCGGCTAATTTTTATATATTGTAGAGAAAATTTTTGTAGGGTTTTACCATGTTGCCAGGCTGGTCTTGAACTCCTGGCCTCAAGTGATCCACCCACTTTGGCCTCCCAAAGTGCTGGGATTACAGGCATCAGCCACCATGCCTGGCCAACTTCACCTCTTCATACCTCTTTTTTTCTCACCTAAAGAGTGGGATAGTACTAGTGCCTACCTCATGGTAATCAGAAAATTAAAAGATTGAAATTCATGTAAAGGGCTGAAAACAGTGCCTGGCACACAGACCTCAAAAAGGGTTAACTTTTTTTTTTTTTTTTGAGATGGTGTCTCACTCTGTCACCCAGGCTGGAGTGCAGTGGCACAATCTCAGCTCACTGCAACCACCACCGCCTCCCAGGTTCAAGCGATTCTCCTAGCCTCAGCCTCTGGAGTAGTTGGGATTACAGGTGCCTGCCACCATGTCTGGCTAAGTTTTGTATTTTTAGTAGAGACGGGGTTTCACCATGTTGGCCAGGCTGGTCTCAAACTCCTGACCTCAGATGAAAAGGGTTAATTATTTTACTTACGGGAACACCTAGCAAATTCCTCCAACTCCATCAAGTGCCCCCAAGGAGCACCCGTCCCAATAGGCATCCTCCTCTGTGAGGCCCACTCCCCATCTGGCATGCCTTGCCATCAGTGCTGGAGAAAGATTGTGGATAAATACCACTAAGTGATTAGGAGTGGCCACTTTGGGTTCATTCCTGGACTTGTAGGTTCAAAGGCCAGTGCCCCAGGCTACCAGCTGTCAGGCCTTCGTAGAGGCTTTACCTCTCCGGACTGCAGTCCCTCATAAATTGGAGATAATCATAGCACCTCTCTCAGGAAGCAGAGTGAATAAGGGCAACAAAAACAATTATTCAGTGCCTACTCTGGCTGGACAGAGTGCTAGCTGATAGGAGTGATCAAGGTACTGCAGGTTGAAATGAAATAATGCTTGTGAAGTGTTGAGGCGTGTATGCCTGCAGAATCATAAGCACTCAATATGCGTTACATGCTATATGCTACAAACTAAATATATCATACTAAAAAATGTATAGGCCTGCTAGATTTTTAGACAAAAAATATATGCATCTGAATATCCATCTTTTGTTTGTTACTTCCATATTCATTTTCTCATTTATTCCCACAAAACAGCCCTGGAGGATAGGCAGGGTGGAGATTTTCTCCTGTTTTACTGAGGAAAAAGAGGCACTGGGAGGTTAAAATTAAAAGGCTGATAAGCTGGTGCCCAGCAACAGGAGATGACTGGGCATATTAAAAAGAAATCCAGCCCGCACAGTGGCTCAAGCCCGTAATCCCAGCATTTTGGGAGGCCGAGGCAGGCAGATCACTTGAGGCCAGGAGTTCGAGGTCAGCCTGGCCCATATGGTGAAACCCCTTCTCTACTGAAAATACAAAATCTAGCGGGCATGGTGGCGTGTGCCTGTAGTCCCAGCTATTCGGGAAGCTGAGGCACGAGAATTCCTTGAACCTGGGAGGCACAGGTTGCAGCGAGCCAAGATAACCCCACTGCACTACAGCCTGGGTGACAGAGTGACACTCTGTGTCTAAAATAAAATAAAATAAAATAATAAAATAAGAAATCCAGCGGAGGGCAATATTCCACCTCGAATCTCTGAGTGGAGAGCCAGAGGCCTTGGACTGGGAGGTTTGATGGAGGCCTGTGGGTCCAGGGCGCCCCAGCCACGAGGTCAGGCAGGAGGGCGGCGGTGGACACGCCCCGGGGCGCACGCTCGCTGGCTGCCGGCAGCCGGTGGGCAGAGGAGCACACGAGGCCGGGCACGACGCTGGGTGGCGCTGCCGGGCCGCCCCGCACTAGACCTGTTGCGTCCAGGGCGCAACTCCGGCAGGTTTAGAGTAAAGGGGCGCTCCGCTCTCTCGGCGCGCCCCCTGAAGCCCTGGACACAGCGCCTCCGTTTGGGACGCCCTATGCCCACCTTAACTTGAGGCTCCCATCCAAGCAGCCTCTGCGATCCTCACAGCAACCGTGCTAGGCGCGTCGGGTGGGGCGGGAATAAAGTTTTTCCAACCCAGTTTGGGGAGAGGGCTGGATGGGGAGGACCCTCCCTGCTGCAGACTTCATGGCAGGCTGCACTGTGTCCCCTCCGCTCCACGGCTGCCCCGAGGGCCCTGCTTTCGGTAGGTGCCAGCCCCCTTGCCAGCAGGATGGGCCGACCTCTGTACCGCCCCCTCCCACCCCTTCTCCATCCCCATCCCCTCCCCCGCCTCCCGCTTGCTCGGGCCCCAGCGTCTCCGGCCCCGCCTGCGCTGGGGTCGCTGCAGTCCCCGCGGCTGCCCCGGGCTCCTTGCCCAGGCGCCCGGGCCTTATTCCAGCCTGGGGAGCGCCTCGGGGGGGAGCACGGGACAGCGAGGGAGACCGAGGCGGGGGCCCTGGGCAACCGATCTCTCCGAACCGGGGAGGCGGCCCCGATTCCGAGAGCCGGAACGCAGGGAAAGGCAAGGACGGGGCGGCCGGCGGAGGGGCGGGCGCCGCTCATCAGCCACTCCAGTCACGTCTGGGGCCACCGGCTGCTTTTCTCTTCCTTTCCCCCTTTGCTTTCTTCCCCCTCCGCTGTTGGCGAGGGCAAAGTGGCCGTGGCGGCGCCATGCCCGGGCCGGAGTGAGTGCGCGCGGGCGAAAATGGCGTACATCCAGGTAGGGCTGAGGCTGGGGGCAAGGTCCGGGGTGCGGGTAGGGGGTGCTGCGCCCCCTCCGGCTGGGACCGCGCGGAAGGGAGGGCCCACTGCTAGGCTCCCACAAACTTGCTTCGAGAAAAAGGATGCCGGTGCGCGGGCAACCCTTGCAGCAACAGGGGTGCGCCCCGGGAGGAGAGACTGGGGACCCCCAAACCCCGGGATGGAGGGTCCTATGTGGACTCTGCAACGCGCGCCCTTGCCTCTTGGGGAGGAAATGGGGGGTGGGGCGGACTTTTCTTCCCCCCGCCCCTCCCTCTCCTTGGCACCCCACCCCAGGGGAGGGGCCGTGGGGAGGGCGGCCCGGGGCGAGCCAGGAGCCCGGCCCGCCAGCTGCCGTTGCCGTGGTGACGGCTCTGGCTAATTGGCCGGCAGACCCAGCCTGAGGCAGCTGTTCCGACCAGGAGGGACAAGGACGTCTTCTCTCCCGGGCACTGGGTGCTGAGGGGTGGGGGACACCCGGAGGCCAGAGGTGCGCTGGTGAAGAAAAGGGAGCCTGTTACTTTAGTCCGCTGCATTGGGATCCGGGAGATGTGGACCCTCTTCACCTTGAAGAAACGTCCCCCAAGAATCCTTGGGCTGAAATAATTCTGAAATAATTTCTAAGCAGCCTTTTTTTGGGGGGAGGGGGCGGAGGGGTGGGCCGGGCTTCTTGATGAAAAGACCTTTCTCCGCTGCAAGAAGGGAAGTGACCGCAGGTCAGCGCCAAGGTCAAGCAGGCCGACTCGCAGTGAGACCAGTTGAGTTGCTTGCTTCTGGTGCTGGCACCTCTGAGCTGGGCAGAGAAGCTTACAGACTTCCACGTCCAGGGTGCATCTTGGCTCACATCTTGTCCCCTCAGCCACAGCTGGGGGTGCTGCTGGTTCTCCCATTCCCCTCTGGCTCACGTATCCCCTCATAGTGTCCTCAGACGCTTCAGCCTGCTGGGAACTCTGTGCTGTGTCACCTGGCGGAGCCTCTTCCATTCGTCTCCTGACTTCGATTCCCTGGATTGGCTTCCCTTGCGTGGAATCGCCAGTTTCCCTTTTCAAGTTCATTGAAGGTCACATTACGGTCCACCCACTGTGTGCTGAATGTTGTCCAGGTGCTATTCAATAGTCACCCAACAAACACTTGGGCGACCGCCTACTAAGTGCTGGCACTGGGGATGCAGTGATGAAAACAGCACAGTTCCTGCCCCCTGAGTGCGCAATTTAGTGAGAAATGAACATGTTTACTGGCTCCGGGGGTTCTTAATGGCCGCCTTCAGCAAAGAGAAATTAAGTGACTTGCCCAAGGCCACACAGCCGCTGAGGGGTCAAGGTGGGATCTCAATGGGGGGTCGGTGCGAGATATGTTAAGCATCTCATATGACAATGAGCAGAGATGGTGGTTTTCCTTCTAGAACAAGGTGTTAAACTTTTTTTGTCCTGTAAAGTGCCAGATAGTACTTTTTTTCTCTTGGAGGCTCACATGGTCTCTGTCACAACTATTCCACTCTGACTATAGCACCAAAACTGCTATAGACAGTAGTAAATGAGTGGGTGTGGCTGTGTTCCAATAAAACTTTATTTGCAGGCACCAACATTTGAATTTTGTATACTTTACTTTGCACGAGTCAAGAGGCAGTCATTTTTTTTCCCCAACCTTTTAAAAACGTACAAATCATTCTTTGCTCAAGGGCTGTAGCAAAACAGGCTGTGGGGCTGGTTTTGATCTGCGAGCCTTAGTTTGCCAACCTCTGTTTAGAATGCATGGGTTTTCTTTCTTCCTCTTTCTTTCTGGTGTGAATTGGTTCTCTTCCATCGGTGTCAAACATGGGAAGCCAGGAGACCCAATGCCAGAAAGACCGCCTGCCTGGGAACATCAGGGCACCTCTTTCATCTTCTTTGGTTTCTCTCTGTTCCTTGACACTCATCTTGCACCTGGGCTTTGAGAAGGCTGGGGAGGCTGTTTTTCAGCAGGGGCATGAGGTGGCCTTGTCTCTGTTCACTTTGATTTCATAAATGGCCTCTTTTGACCACCACATGTCTAGGAAATGCTTCCCCGTATTCCTAAAATGGTCATGGATTACCATGAAAAAGTATCACTTTATCCTAAACATTCTAAAGCACTTTGTCATGTAAGCCCTAGGAAGGTATAATTGGCTGTTTTGTGCTCTGCTGTACCTGCCGGGACAATACCTGGTGCCAACTGGGTACCACTATGTCTTGACAATCACCCAATTATCATCACAGAAAGGGTGCATTTTATTTTTCAACTGGACCGCACGGAAGTATTTGCATAGTCAGTGTCCTGTCCCACCCCAACAGCACCCCTTTAAAGTATAGAGTAGCCTTTCCACTAAAGAAGAGGTAACCGAGGCTCAGAGAGGTCCCTGACTTGCGCAAGTCACATGATCAGTCAATGGTGAGACTAGGACTCTAGTACTTCTTGACTCAGCTCGTTGCGTGGCCCCTCAGCACCTTCGGGTCTTGTTCTGTGTGTGGTTTGAGTTTTGACTTTAGAGATTTTGTGATAAGTGCCTTTGACTATTTCCTAAGCTGTTGTTATTCCCTTACCACTTCGAGGATTTTGATTTTTTCACAAGCCACGTACCACCTGTACTATGATGATGATGATGGTGATGATGATTATTTTAGACAGAGTCTCACTCTCTTGCCCGGGCTGGAGTGCAGTGGTGTGATCTCGGCTCATTGCAACCTCTGCTTCCCAGGTTCAAGTGAGTCTCCTGCCTCAGCCTCCCCAGCAGCTGGGATTACAGGTGCCTGCCACCATGCCTGGCTAATTTTTTGTATTTTTAGAAGAGAGGGGTTTTCACCATGTTGGCCAGGCTGGTCTCGAGCTCCCGACCTCAGGTGATCCACTCGCCTTGGCCTCCCAAAATACTGTGATTATAGGCATGAGCCACTGTGCCTAGCCCTACCTATGCTATTACTAACTTAATTTTTTTTCTATAAATGGGCTCACTTTTATTTTTACTTTAACGAAATCATATGAAAAGGAAACATTTTGTCACTAATATCATAGGAAACCAAAATCGTGTGACATGGACAGAAGGCAACTAGAAGAATAAACGCAATGGGAATAATGCCACATTATTGAATTCTAGGTGGACATGGCTGTCTGCAAGGCTCTGGACAAGATCTACTTTCTTTGTTTAAAAGAAAGGGGATGGGTGAGGGTAGAAATTGGTAAGTGGTAAAAAGATGTTAACATGCAGTGGTACCACATCGAGACTTTCTCCTCCTTGAAGGAGAATTGGAAAGAAGATAATAACTTTCCCCCTCTTGATACAAAGTTCTAAGTTTGAGTCCCACCTCAGTTTACCTCTAGGGCATGCCCAAGGTTGGGGTACAGGACTTCTAACCCACCTAGTCTACTTGGCCCATTTGGAAAACCATCTTAAAGAGAAGGAGGGAGTCTGTGCCCTGAAAACCCAGGAGACGAAGATGGGGAGGTGGGGTAGGGCCACAACAGGAAGGGAGGCCCTCCTTCCTCAAGAGGACCAGATTAGGGCTTCCTTTTTAGTTCCCTCTATTTGTGGGTGGTGATAGGAAACACCCCACCATTACCATTGGAGCAGAATTGGAAGGTAGGGCCTCCGGGAGGGCGGGGGAGCCAAGTAACATCCACTGTGTGCCTGCCTGCATGTTAGCTAATCATGTCCTTTTGGGTTGGCTACATGGCTATTTCTGTATAGGAAGGTTTGCTCTTCTCCTGAAGTGTGGCTGTATTGGATAGCATGACTATCTATCCGCCCGCTCTGATTCATAACAGCATACGGTGCAAATCAAATCGAAATGCTAAAGTTTCCCATTTATTTGGTGTTGGTTAACCAGGAGGCTACCAGCAGCCCTGAAAATAGCAACACCTTGTTAGGAAGTCAGCTCCCTTCCCAGGATGGTAAGTGGAAATACGCAGGGCTTTTTTTTTTTTTTTTTTTTTTTTTTTTTTCTTCTGTAAATTTTTTTTTTGAGTTGCTGGAATATTGCTAAACTGGTCTTGTCTCTCTTTCTTTAACCCCTTCGTTCCCTTACGCCCTTGGCTTCATCGTGGATCTTAAAAGGGCAGTTGGAACCATTAAACGAGGTGGGTTCATTTGATGATTTGTTTGATCTGGTTTCTAATCAAGAAATGCCTGACTTTCATTTTGGAGTCTTATGTGGGGCTGTGGGGACATTGAATATTCAACAATAACCTGGTGTTAATACCAGCAGAGTTTCCATTCTTTTCTAACGAAAGGAGATCCCGGTTTTGAAAAGACACCAGTTGACGAGACAAGTTTCCCTCTCCACCCCTACTTATTCTGTTTGATTATCTCTGTCTGTTTCATGTCACCGAGATTATTTTTTAATATTTTTTCCCCTGCTTTCAAGAAGACAGAGTAATATTCATTGTGTTTCGAACATATTGTATAGCCTTTACAATGTTGTATAAACCACCCACATGTCAAGAAAGACGTTCACATAAACTACCAAAGAAAATACCTGCAAATGTTTTGCTTGCTACTAATGGCTCCAGCGAGTTGATGTTTGCTATCTTTGTGCCTGCAGTTGGTAAATAGAAATGGAAAACATTTTGTTCTAAGTGCTCAGCAGCAAAGCCAGAACTCCTGAATGTCTATTTCTTATCTGAGATCGGCTACTTTTAATTTTGGGTGTTGTTTCTCCTCTTCCTCTTCTCCACCCTGCCCACCACCCCTCTCCCCTACCCCGGCCCACCTCCCCCAATGGCCTCAGGGTTTTCTTTCTAGACTCTCTGATCTGCTGCTGTGCAGATGGACCTGCCGGCACTGCTGTCAGAAGTGCTACGAGTCCAGCTGTTGCCAGTCAAGTGAGGATGAAGTTGAAATTCTGGGACCTTTCCCTGCTCAGACCCCTCCCTGGCTGTAAGTAAAACTGCTCTGAACTTCTCTGAAATCAATTTCAAGACTTTTCCCTTTTTCTGAGAAGGGGGGATTGGGGGTCTGGGCCACAGGAGGGAGGATGTGGGGGCATGAAAGAGAAGCAGGCTGAGTTTCCATGGACATCTTTGCTGCAGACTGGGGATATGTTCTGTACACCTCATTTTGTTCGGCAAGCTGGCAAGACCAGCTGGTGGTGGGGTTTTAGTTCACCTAGTGGCACATTGGGCCTTCTGAGATATGAACCGTGTAATGCTAAGTGTGTAGGCATTTTTAGTCATGTAGAGTGTTGTTCCAAGCAGAAAAGGAGATCTGTGAACCTCTATAGTCTTCAAGGGCTGACCACATTCTGAGGGTTTCCATCCAAGTCCGCGTGACAAGATTCCCCAGCACCCAGCCCAGGGCATGCACATAGGAAAAGCTCGATAAATATCCGTTGCATGGATGGGTAGACGGAATCAACAAACAAGCGCCTTTTTGCTGCTCCGAACAAGAACTTCAGAAACAGGGAAGCAGAAAAGCACCTCCAGGCTCCATCCTGTCCTCCAACGCTGTTTATGTTCTCTCTGGCATCTTTCGTTTTATTTCTAATTCGCTCTCCTCCCGCGCCTGCATACAACATCTCCATCTGCCAGTCGCTCAGATATTTTGGGAACGCAGTTTTGAAGCTTCTCAGCCACGTGCCTGGTCCACCTCTCCGTGACTGAGAGAGGGACGTGGTCAGAGAGCCCGGGTACAGTCAAGAAGGTCGGGGCTGGGAAGGATCCAGAAGGCATCAAGTGAGCTTGTCACGGTTCAGAGAGGCAGGCCCAGAGAGGGAGAGAGACAGCGGCCAGAACGCACGGCTGGAGCCTGGCAGGGGGGAAGGAGGCAGTGCTGTTTCAGCTCAGTCCTTGGTCTGAGATTCCAAAAGTCTCTGGTGTTCCATCTTTCCCTCCCAAGTTGGGGGCTCATGCCTCAGGCCTCTTTTTCTCTTCTTAGAAACAAGTATCAACTATTTCCATAGCAAAATGGCTCTGGATCCAGGCTCTGTGATCGCAACTACTATTTCTAGTTCTGTGACCTTGGGCAAATGGTTTGATCTCTCTGTACCTTCATTTCCCATCTGTGAAATGGGACGATAAAAAGAATAGTATTTCTCTCAGAGTTGTTGCCAGGAGTCAATGAATTTGGAATGTGGAAAAGTAGTTAGGAATGCTTGATACTTCGTTGGTGATTATAAATGTAATTCTGGCTGGGCGCAGTGGCTCACGCCTGTAATCCCAGCATTTTGGGAGGCTGAGGCAGGCGGATCACTTGAGCTCAGGAGTTTGAGACCAGCCTGGGCCACATAGTGAGATCCCCTCCCCCACACTATCTCAACAAAACATCAAAAAATTAGCTGGGTGTGGTGATGTGTGCCTGTGGTCCCAGCTACTCTGGAGGCTGAGGATCGCTTGAGCCTAGGAGGTTGAGGCTGCAGTGAGCTGTGATTGGGCCACTGCACTCCAGACTGGGAAAGAATGACACCCTATATCAAAAATAAATAAATGAATAAATAAATAAATAAGATATGCATATAATATGCTTAGCACAGAGTAAAAGTTTTATAAGCATTTATTTCTGTCAGTATTAGGTATCAATAGAGATTAATTAAACTGATATAAACACAATGTTAAAGAACTCTTCCATTATTCGTTATTCATAAGTTGTGGCCTGAATCCTACAGGTGTGTGTAAAGTTGAGATTTTTGGTGAAAGCAACTCACTAATCAAGAGATAATTTGCAGCCGGGTGCCGTGGCTCTTATCTGTAATCCCAGTGCTTTGGGAGGCTGAGGTGGGAGGACTGCTTGAGGTCAGGAGTTTGAGACCAGCCTGCCTGGGCAACACAATAAGACCCTTATCTCTATAAAAATTTTTAAAATTAGCTGGGCATGTTGTTGCCTAGAGTTCCAGTTATTCGGGAGGCTGAGGTGGAAGGATCGCTTGAGCCTGGAAAGTCAGGGCTGCAGTGAGCTATAATCTTGCCACTGCATTCCAACTTGAGCAACAGAGCAAGACTTAAAAAAAAAAAAAAAAAAGGGTTCCACTGGTCTATGTAGCAAGAGTTAGTTCAGTCCATCTGATGTCTTTAAAACTATGCTCAGAAGAATGCCAACTCCATGTGGGCAGGGATTTTTGCCTGTCTTGTTCACTCAGAAAAAGTTGTTGACTGACACACTATTCTTCAGGCAGAACTTGCATCCTTAAAGTGCCAATCATCAGTTGAAAAGTTAATCTGAGTTCCTTTTGTAGTTATTTCTTAAGTATAGTGTGCCAGGCGCTGTGGCATACACAGGGCTAGATAGGGTCCTATGACCATGCTCAGGGAATTTTCCATCTCATGTAGGAGGTAAGGCAGGTATATAAGTCAGGTTGCCCCCTAGAGTTGTGCATTTACACCCTGCATTCCATATATGACAGTCCTGCATAAGGTCTTGTTATGAAAGAATCAGGAATTATGGCTTCAGGCATAGCTGGATCCAGGAGCAGAAATCATGTCATCAGAGCCTTTCTCTGTTTCTCTCTCTCTCTCTCTCTATTTCTTCTGTATTGGTCTCATTCTTAAGCTTGTTTTCTCCATGTGGCAGGACTAGACTTGCATTCTGTTGCCGTTGCATAAAAAGTGAACAAACAAACAAACAAACAAACAAACAAAACAAAACCAGGAAAGGCTCTCATTAGCCTGGCTTGGGTTATGTACCAGTCACTTTCACTTGGAGGAAATGGTGCTAGAATCATGCCAGTTACCTGCCCACCCAGGAAACCAGGGAAATGGTCATTTCCATCTGAAACACATGAACTAAACTACTAGACCAGGGGATGGCAAACTTTTAAAGGACCAAATAGTAAATATATTAGCCTCATGGGCCATATGGTCTCTGTTGCAGCTACTTATTTCTACCATTGTTGTGCAAAAGCAGCTGTAGACCATAAATGAAGGGGCAGGGCTGTGTTTCATTAACACTTCATTTACAAAATCAGGCAGTGAATTTGGCTTTGTAGTTTGCAGACCCCTGTAATAGACAGTTGGGGTGTTGTGGCTACAGAGGAGAAAATTGACTAGAGAAGTGGGCAGACACCACAAATGGACACTACATCTAGGAAGAGCTGGGGGAATAGTGGAAAATGAGCCTGCAAGCTCAAGTCGAATTGGGTCTTGAATGCCGGAGTAAGGAATTTGGATTTTCTTCTGTACCAGCGGAGACCCCTCAGAGGTGTTGAAAATCGCAGTCAGGTACCTGTTTGCCCCCTAGATATCCAAATGTTGAGTGTTACAGATGCACAGCCTAGGTTCTCATGCTGAGTTGGAGGACAGTTGCATTTTGCCTTGACTGCTGCTGACCCTTTGTGTAAGCAGGGGCAAGGGGGCTGGGACCCTCTGGGAAGACACTTGTTTTGGTTTTGCCACTAGTAGAGAAGTGGACTGTAACTTTCCCAGCAGGGCCAATACACCACACAACTCCAGGTGGCGCCAATTCACATGGTGGCCATCATGAATGGCACCACCTAGGGTTGTGCAGTCTACAGACTGAACAGCTGTGCATGATCTTTGTGCTTCCCAGGATGAATGAGGTCTCTTCTGAACACTGGGCAGTGCTTGACACATTTTTGGCACTCAGAGAATGCAAAACGGTAAGAGAAATCTGTAAAGAGAAGATGGCTGAATCATTCAGAAAGGAAATTTACAGCTTTGTATTTTCCCCAGATTTATTTACCAAGTGGGCAGCTGCACGTTATCAAACAGACAGGAAGTAGAAATGGCAAGTGTATGGGCTTCGCAATGCTGTTCCTACTGCGACATTTGAGCCGAGAACCATGGGACTTGCCTCTGTGGACTGGCACGTGACAGATGAGCTGGCCCTTTGTGTGTGCTCTGTGTGTGATCTTGGGGGACACAACATTGTCACATATGCTCATGTCCTGTGGGCCCCCAACTTTTCTTGGCTGGGCTGGCGAAGATTAGGAAAACTGCACAATCTGACTGGTGCCTTTTGAAGCAATGCCAGAAAGACTCTCATTGAAGAGTGAATTAAAGTCAAGTTGGTTGATTGTTTGTCGAACAAGCACATGTTGAATTCCTACAATGTGCAGAGCTCTTACAGGTCTCACAGAAACGCCTCACTTGGCGATTGGGAGTGTGTGCCATTTAGAGTTTAGCATTACTGGCTCAGCTGGGGTTCTGCCTTTTAACAGTGATGCCAATTAGTTATTCATCCTTCTCCCAACCTGTATTAGTCTGTTTTGTGTTGTGATAAAGAGATACCTAAGACTGGGTAAGGTTCAAGTGATTCTCCTGCCTCAACCTCCAAGTAGATGGGACTACAGGTGCATGCCACCATGCCAGGTTAATTTTTGTACTTTTAGTAGAGATGGGGTTTCGTCATGTCGGCCAGGTTGGTCTTGAACTCCTGACCTCAAATGATCCACCCAGCTCAGCCTCCCAAAGTGCTGGGATTACAGGCGTGAGTCATCGCACCCGGCTCCTGATAATGCTTTTGAAGAACATTAGATCAGTCTCATCTCATGCACAGAATGTGTCTGAAGACTTCACAGCATTCAAAACTTGCATTTTTCAAGACAAGTTTTCCTGTAGGCTTTAATGTCACGTTGTGGGGGATGCAGCCTCAGAAGGCATACATCTACAGCCATTATGGCTTAGGGGCATGTTATTAGCGGCATCAGTCTCCAAACTATGTCACCAGCTCTTTTTCTACCTCCTTTTCCATCCCTCCAGCATCCTTACCTAGCTTTATGAGTATTGGGGGGGGATCTTAAAGCCCCCCAGTTGTAATAATATCAACTAAGCTGGGCATGGAGGCATGCAACTATAGTCCCAGCTACTCAGGAGGCTGAGGGCAGGAGGATCACTTTGAGCCTAGGAGTTTGAGTCCAGCCTGGGCAACATAGTGAGATCCTGTTTCTTTTCTTTTTTTTTTTTTGAGACGGAGTCTCGCTCTGTCACCCAGGCTGGAGTGCAGTGGCCGGATCTCAGCTCACTGCAAGCTCCACCTCCCAGGTTTACGCCATTCTCCTGCCTCAGCCTCCCGAGTAGCTGGGACTACAGGTGCCCGCCACCTCACCCGGCTAGTTTTTTGTATTTTTTAGTAGAGACGGGGTTTCACCATGTTAGCCAGGATGGGCTCGATCTCCTGACCTCGTGATCCGCCCATCTCGGCCTCCCAAAGTGCTGGGATTACAGGCTTGAGCCACCGCGCCCGGCCGAGATCCTGTTTCTTAAACAAACGAACAAAAAATCAATGAATTGATTGATTGATCAATCCATAAAAAATGTTTCAAAATGTATTGAGCGCCTCTTTACTACACAACCAAGCACTGTTCCAAGCATTTTATTTATTTATTTTTGAGACAGGGTCTCTTGCTCTGTCACCCAGGCTGGAGTGCATTGGCACAGTCATAGCTCACTGCAGCCTCAAACTCCTGGACTCAAGCGAGCCTCCTGCCTTAGCCTCCCATGTGGCTATGACTACAAACACAAGCCATCATGCCCAGCTAATTTTTAAAATTTTTTTGTAGAAACAGAGTTCTGCCATGTTGCCCAGGCTGTCTCAAACTTTGGAGCTCAAGTGATCCTCCTGCCTCAGCTTCCCAAAGTGCTGGGATTACAGTTGTGGGCAACCATGCCCAGTCAACTTTTAGTAAAGATGGGGTCCTGCTGTGTTGCCCAGGCTGGTCTCAAACTCCTGGCCTCAAGGGATCCTCCTGCCTTGGCCTCCCAAAATGCTGGGATTATATGTGTGAGTCACCATGCTTGGCCTCTACACATTTTATATGTGTTAACTCATTCAGGGTTTGCAACCACCATATAATGTGGGTACTGTCAATATTTCCACTTTACAGATGGGGAAATGGAGGTACAGGAGGGGAAAGGGACTTACCCCAGCACCCAGCCAGGGTTCAGCCCCAGCGGTTCTCTTAATCACTACCCCGTATCATCTTCCTTCTCCATCCACCCTTACCCGCTCCTTCCCAATTTCTCAGCAGTTCTTTATTGGGAGCACATTGAGTCATGGCTGCTGCTAATTTATAGCTATTTCTTGACATCAAACTTCTGTTCAGAAATTGTTGATTTTCAGGGCCATTTCTGCCACGCAAAGAACCCTTGAGTGACATTGTTATAGGATATTTTTAAAAGATCTTAAATTATAGACACAGTGACTATTGAAATACCAGGACACTTGTAACCAAAAGCAGAAGTTTGGATGCCTATAAACAAGCAGACGGTTCCCTGCAGACTAGAGATTGACAGGTCTGGGGCTTCACTGAGCCAAAGTGGCGCCCCCACGTGGCGACAGCCTAAATTTACACAGTTCTCCCCCCAACCCCAGCTTTGAAATTATGCAAGTTCTTGACAGATTGTTCTAAATCGGGAAGTATTTCTTCATATCATTTCACATTTTGTGCAAAAAGCAAGACGTTGTTGAGAGTTTAAGGACACCACACTGTTTCAAATTTGCATTATTCCATGTTGCATAAAATGGGTCTGAGAGCGGTTTCATCGAGGGTCTTAACCCCCAAGGGACGGAGATGCCAGTCCCTCGGGATTCCTGGACAGCTACTGAGACCTCTTCCCTTCCTATAGGATGGCCAGCCGGAGCAGTGACAAGGATGGTGACTCTGTCCACACGGCCAGCGAAGTCCCGCTGACCCCACGGACCAATTCCCCGGATGGAAGACGCTCGTCCTCAGACACATCCAAGTCCACATACAGCCTGATGCGGAGGATTTCGAGTAAGTATCTCCGCTGTGCCTCTCTGGGGGCCCTGGCTGGCTTTCCCAGACACTCCCATGGAGAGTCATGAAGGGCAGTGTCGTTGCTGGGGGAGGGCGGCAGAGTCTGTTGACAGTCCAGGAGACAGGGTGAGAGAGAGATAATGACGGTGTGACAGAGGAGGGCATTATACCTGATTGCTGATGAGTTTAATCAAAAGCAATCATTTTGATTGATTTTTGCTTTTATTAATTTTAAGTTTGATTGAACTGGCTGAATTGATTAACGTTGTCAGTGATATCATTTCAGATTCTGAAAGATGAGTGTGGCTATATTATATAGAAGGGCTTGTCAATTCTGGTGACTTTGGGAGCTAGGCGGGTTGCATCAGTGGCCACATGCAGAGGTTACATAGAGATAAACATTGCCTGAGTGCAGTGACAAATGGCAGCTGCCGCTCTGCCTGGAGAGTTACTAGGGCAGGGTGAAGACTTCAGTCAACTGAAAAGCGAATGCCCCATTGAAAGGCGAGCAGAGTGGCTGCTGCTCAGCTTGGCCAATGGTAGCTGTATGGGATTGGGGGCCCGGTATTGTCTGATCTTTGTAAAGAGATATTGGCAATCTGGGTTTTTTTTTTTTTTTATATGAAACATTCTTACTTTCGAGCCTAAACAAAATGTATGTGCAGCCATCAAACTTGGCCACCCAATTTGTCTACTCTGCTGTGTGGCATATGTGTTTGACCAAACAGCATGATTTGGGTGAGGATGAAAAAGGAAGATAAACACCCAGAGACTCCCAATCTCCTTCTGCTCCACAAAAGTATCTCTTCTCTACGTGAACTGATGTCTTCTCTACATGAACTGATGTCTGAAATTCACTAAACAGAGGGAAAAGCTTAAAATGCCTGAAACAAGTCCATTCAGGTGGAGATCATTGGTGTCCAACCTTTCCTGGGGATAGAGAAAAAAGAAAAAAGTAGGAAAAAAAAAAAAGAGTTCAAGGGCATGAAATAGTGAAACAGAGGGAGCACTGGGTTTCTTTAGGCCTCAGTCTTCCCATCTGTAAAATGAGATGGCTGATCTAGAACTGTGCTGTCTGGTGTAACAGTCACCAGACACACGTAGCTGCTGAGCACGTAAATGGTGTGAGACTGAATCTTACTGATGTTCTGTGAGTGCAAAATACGTACTGGACTTTCAAGACAGTGAGAAAATAAAAGGCCTGGTGTGGTGACTTGTGCCTATAATCCCAGCACTTTGGGAGACCGAGGCGGGAGGATTACCTGAGGTCAGGAGTTCGAGACCAGGCTGGCTAACATGGTGAAACCCTATCTCTACTAAAAATACAAAATTAGACGGGCATGGTAGCGCATGCCTATAATCCCAGCTACTTGGGAGGCTGAGGCAGTAGGATCACTTGAACCCGGGAGGCGGAGGTTGCAGTGAGCCGAGATCGCACCACTGCACTCCAGCTCAGGCAACAAAAGTGAAACACTGTCTCCAAAAAAAAAAAAAGAGAGAGAGAGAATTTAAAGTATCTCACTAAAATGTTTTTATATTGGTTCCATGTTGAAATGATTATATATTGGATATAGTGGGTTAAATAAAATAAAATACTAAAATTAATTTTGCAGGCCAGGTGTGGTGGCTCATGCCTGTAATCCCAGCACATTGGGAGGCCAAGGCAGGCAGATTGCTTGAGGCCAGGAGTTCAAGACCATCCTGGCCAACATGACGAAACCCCATCTCTACTAAAAATGCAAAAATGGGCCAGGTGTGGTGGTACACAACTGTAGTCCCAGCCACTTGGGAGGCTGAGACATGAGAATCACTTGTACCTGGAAGGTGGAGGTTGCAGTGAGCCGAGATCCGCCACTGCACTCCAGGCTGGGTGACAGAGCAAGACTCTGTCTCAAAATAAACAAATAAATTAAATTAAATTAAATTAAATTAAATTAAATTAAATTAAAGGAATTTTGCCCTTTTTTTGCATGTTTTTAAAGTCATGGCTGCCAGGATATTTTAAGTTACATATGTGGCTTGCATTTCTGGCTTGCATTATCTTTCTGTGGACAGTGTGGGCCTAGATGATTTCTGAGTCTCATGCCCAGCTCTGAACATGGGTGATTTCCATTTAGCACACATCTGTCAGAGTACCTCCCATGCCTCAGGCAAATGTCTCATAAAGACAGCTGTTAGGGCAATTAGCAAGAATGCCATGAGCTCATTGCTAGAAGAGTGGGATGCACAAAGGTTAGAATTATGAACTTGGGATCCATGAACCAGCACTCTGCTGGTTCATGGAAGGGAGAGAGGCAGCCCGTAAATGATGAGGTTTGAATATGGACCTTGAAGAAGTATAAGCATTCCCATTTATTGATCTGTGCCTACGGGCACATTCCACGCCATGCCCTTTCCATGCCCTGGTTCAGTGAATCTTCATCACATTCTTTGAGGTAGGTGCCATTATTGACTCTATTTTACTGATGGGAAAACAGAGTCCCAGAGAGTCAAAAGAATATGCCCGGAGTCACATGACTGATTTGTTAATGAGTACACGAGTAGTGAGTAAGCGGCTGAGAGGGAATTCTACCCAGACACTCTGGTCCCAGAGCTCACTTTCTTAAAGTGGAGACATCATAGGATAATGGTTAGAGCCAGACTCTGGGGCCAGCTAGACCAGCCTAACCCCTGGCTCCTCCATTTGCAAGTGTGTGACCTTCAGAAAGTTACTTAAAGCTTCTGTTTCCTCATCTATAAAGTGGGGATAATAGTAATTATCTAAGAATTCAAGGGGATGTGATGATTGTGATTGCACATATGAGATGATGTAATGTACTCAGTCTATTCGAGCAGTGCCTGGCACTTAGCTGCTGTGATGATGGCAGTGGTGACAAGAGTGCTACCATACTGTCTGTCACAGAATCAGTGAGTATTTCAGAGTGTAGAGAAAGATGGCAAGGATCATTTTGAAGTAGAGTAAACAGTGCAAGAATCTGCTCACCTGCAAAGTTGCCCAGGTGTGCCCTGTATGTGGCTGTCTTCATTGTTATTTTTGGTGGCTCTCAGGTCTTGAGTCAAGACGTCCCAGCTCTCCACTCATCGATATTAAACCCATCGAGTTTGGCGTTCTCAGTGCCAAGAAGGAGCCCATCCAGCCTTCGGTGCTCAGACGGACCTATACCCCCGACGACTATTTCAGGAAGTTCGAACCCCACCTGTACTCCCTCGACTCCAGCAGTGACGACGTGGACTCTCTGACGGACGAGGAGATCCTGTCCAAGTACCAGCTGGGCATGCTGCACTTTAGCACTCAGTATGACCTGCTGCACAACCACCTCACCGTGCGCGTGATCGAGGCCAGAGACCTGCCACCTCCCATCTCCCACGACGGCTCGCGTCAGGACATGGCACACTCCAACCCCTACGTCAAGATCTGTCTCCTGCCAGATCAGAAGAACTCAAAGCAGACCGGGGTCAAACGCAAGACCCAGAAACCCGTGTTTGAGGAGCGCTACACCTTTGAGATCCCCTTTCTGGAGGCCCAGAGGAGGACCCTGCTCCTGACCGTGGTGGATTTTGATAAGTTCTCCCGCCACTGTGTCATTGGGAAAGTTTCCGTGCCTTTGTGTGAAGTTGACCTGGTCAAGGGCGGGCACTGGTGGAAGGCGCTGATTCCCAGTTCTCAGGTAAGGGATGGGTTTGTGGTATTTCCCCCTGGGAGCTTTTTTAAAAAATGATTGTTTTTATTTTATTTTACCGTTTAAAAGGCTTTTCAGATTTTAAAACTTTTATTTTGAAATAATTTTTGACTCACAAGAGGTTGCAAAAATAGCGGAGAGTTCCTGTGTCCTCTTGATCCAGCATGATAGCGTCTTACACAACCAGGAAATAGACATTGGTAACTAACCTAGAGCTTACTCAGATTTCACTAGTTTTTATATACATCACTCCTGTGTTTGTCTTTCTGTGAAAATTTATCACATGTATAGATTCATGTAACCACCACCACTCTGGAAGCCTTTTTTAAATGATTGATGCTGAGTTATTTAGTAAGGAGAATGATTGCACAGGGTATAAAGCTATCAATCATTTTGACTTTCAGAAATTGATTTGGGGGGAAAAAGTGAAGGCTGGAAAACAAGATGATGCATGGATGTTTTTCAGCCCAACTGTTAGATTGGCTTCCTTTCCCCTGTCCAGCCCAGGGAAATGTGGTTGGCTGCTCGGGAAGCCACCCACGGACCAGGCTGTGTCTCCAGTCGGCTGTTGCGCATTCCTGCATGTTAGAGGATAACTGTCTACCCATTGTGGGTAGAAGGATGTGGGGAGCCCAAGGAAAGGAAAAGACCCAGCCACTTCTTCCTCCCTCCCTCCCTTCCCATTTCTCTCTTCGCTCCCTTCCTCCCTTCCTTCCCCGATTCCCTCTTCCCTTCCTTTCCCGCTTCCCTCTTCCCTCCCTTTTCCCCTCCCTCACCTCCTTCCTTCCTCCCCTCCTCCTGTCTTCCCTTCCTTCTCTCCCTGTCCTGTGTAGGAACAGGGACGGGAGATGGGGAAACAAGGGAGGGGGCTTTGGCCACCATGAGGTCAATAAGAGTTGCCTTCCAGGCCAGGCGCAGTGGCTTATGCCTGTAATCCCAGTACTTTGGGAGGCTGAGGCAGGAGAATCACTTGAGTCCAGGCATGTGAGACCAGCCTGGGCAACACAATGAGATCCCGTCTCTACAAAAAAACAATGTAAAAATTAGCTAGGCATGGTGGTGCACATCTGTAATTCCAGCTACTTGGGAGGCTGAGGCAGGAGGATCTCTTGAGCTGAGTTTGAGGCTGCAGTGAACTATGATCGAGCCAGTACACTCACTCCAGCTCACTCCAGGCTGGGTGACAGAGCGAGACCCTGTCTCTAAAAAAAAAAGATTGCTTTTCCATGGGGAGCCATTTGGTGTCGTGCAGAGAAAATGGCCTTGGATCTAATCTGCAACTTTCCTCCCACTGCCTAACTGTTGCTAGGCCCCTCTGCTCCCTCACCCCTCTGCTCCCTCACCTCACTTCAGGTGAAATGGAGGTAGCAATACCACCTTGCAGCGAGGGCCTGGCGGGTGGTGAGCTCTCCACAGTGGCAGCCCCAGTTGTCAGGAGAGGACGACTTCTATTGTGAACCCATTCAGGGTGAGCCTGTAATGCATCGCCTTCCAGTGCACTAAGCGGTAATCACACCTGGTGAGTATCTAATTGGGCAGACAAGAGGCAGGGAGTGTTCCGGTTCACTCCTGATGCTGAGCCTTCTTGCGGCAGAGGAGCTGGCATCTCCTGAGCTGAGTTAATCTTGGGGCTGCCGTCTCCCTTCCATCTGAAGAGGGACAGCCAGGCCTGTTTTATGTCACTGCGGGAGCAGGTTTCTCCCAGACAAGGGCTGGCTCCTCACCCTTTATAAAGCTGCAGGCTGTGCTTTAGTTTCATGGGGACCTTTGGGTGCCTCTAAGAATTAAAAGTATTCATGTGTATAGGGCTGAGTGCCATGGCTCACACCTGTAATCCCAGCACTTTGGGAGGTTGAGGTGGGAGGATGGCTTGAGCCCAAGAGTTTGAGACTAGCCTGAGAAACATAGTGACACCTTATTTCTACAAAACATTAAAAAAAAAAAATAGCCAGGCATGGTGGCATGGGCCTGTAGTCCCAGCTACTCGGGAGGCTGAGGCAGGAGGATTGCTTGAGCCCAGGAGTTTGAGGCTGCAGTGAGCTATGATTGCGCCAACGCACTCCAGCCTGGGCAATAGAGTGAGGCCTTGTCTCTAAAAATATAAAATACCAAAAGTGTGTATAAAGTTGAAATATTGCAGGCAGGTCAACTGCTCTAACTGCTCATCTGATTTACACTCTGGTCTGTCACACTCGGGCTTCCAGCCTTGCTGGTGCTATTATCAGCCAAGTAGTGGCTGTTAATGCCTTTAGTTGTGGATTTGACTCTTAAATCCTGGCTGTAAATGCCTTCTGTCTCTCATTCCTGGTGATGATGAGTGTTTTCTTAGTACTGTTCAAAATAGTTCTTGGAAGCGTCATCTGGACCCGTAAGATATTTGTTTTCCTTCTCTTCTCCCCTCTTTATTATTCTTTGTTTTTTTCTTCTCTGATCTGCTCTTCATTCTGTTTTTCTTGAGATCCTATTATGTGCCCAGCATTTCTAGTTGGATTAATAAAAATGAATCCCATACCATTCCTCGCAGCAGGAAACTTCCAATCTAGTGGGAAAGAGAGTTTGGTAACAGCAAGCCATAATGCAGTGTGCTGCATGCGGTAATAAATGGGCAATCAGCACTCATTTTGATTTTTTAAAATTATTTTATTATTTATTTATTTATTTATTTTGAGACGGAGTCTCGCTCTGTCCCCCAGGCTAGAGTGCAGTGGCGCCATCTCGGCTCACTGCAAACTCTGCCTCCCGGGTTCACGCCATTCTCCTGCCTCAGCCTCCTGAGTAGCTGGGACTAAGGTGCCCGCCACAGCGCCTGGCTAATTTTTTGTATTTTTAGTAGAGACGGGGTTTCACCGTGGTCTCGATCTCCTGACCTTGTGATCCGCCCGCCTCGGCCTCCCAAAGT
>NW_016805989.1:156101-160070 GCF_001698545.2 Rhinopithecus bieti | reverse complement strand
AGGTCTTGACCGTTGGAGTGGATCAGGATGTATTTGCTCACATTTGGGGAGCAAATGTATTTCAGGCAGAAGTTTTAAATGATGAAATCCACTAGGAAGGTCATGCTATATGGGTATTTCACTTTGAATACCAGACTCATACTAGTGAGGCAAGAAACACACAAAGAGAGGCACTGGAGACTCTGACTGAGGAAAGAATATGTTCCTATTGCCCAGCTAATGCTTACTCTGGAATTTATGCTCTTTGAGTGGAAAAGCCAGTTGTCTTACGTGCTGCCAGCAATCATATGAAAAAAAGCTCATCACTGATGATTAGAGAAATGCAAATCAACACCACAATGAGATACCATCTCATACCGGTCAGAATGGCTACTATTAAAAGGTCCAAAATAACAGATGTTGGTGAGGTTGTGGAGAAAAAGGAATGCTTATACATTGTTGGTGGGAGTGTAAATTAGTTCAGCCATTGTGGAAGACAGTGTGGCAATTCCTCAAAGACCTAAAGACAGAAATACCTTTCGACCCAGCAATCCCGTTACTGGGCATATACCAAAGGAATATAAGTTGTTCTATTATAAAAACACACACATGCGTTATGTTCATTGCAGCACTATTCACAATAGCAAAGGCATGGAATCTACCTAAATGTCCATCAGTGATAGACTGGATAAAGAAAATGTGGTACATATATACCATGGAATACTACACAGTCATGAAAAAGAACAAGATCATGTCCTTTGCAAGAACATGGATGGAGCTGGAGGCCACTCTCCTCAGCAAACTAACATAGGAATGGAAAACCAAATACTCTGTGTTCTCACTTATAAGTGGGAGCTAAATGCTGAGAACACATGGACACAGAGAGAGGAACAATACACACTGGAGCCTTTTGGAGGGTGGGGGGTGGGAGGAGGGAGAGGATCAGGAAAAACAATTAATGGATACTAGGCTTAATACCTGGGTGATAAAATAATCTATACAACAACCCCCCATGACACAAATTTACCTGTGTAACAAACCTGTGCTTGTACTCCTGAACTTAAAATAAAAGTTAAAAAAAAAAAATTAAGTTCTGCAAAAAGAAAGAAAGAAAGAAAAAAACAAGCTGGCTGTCTTTAGCTGGGTTCCCTAGAAGCAGAGCTGGAGATGGGGATTTGGATGTAGATTTGTTGCCAGGGCTGCCCTAACAGAGCACTACAAATTGAGTGGCTTAAAGCAACAAAAATTTATTGTCTCACAGGCCTGGAGGCAAGAAGTCTCAGATCAAGGCATTAGCAGAGTCATGTTCCCTCTGAAACCTGGAGGGGAAGCTCTCCTTGCTCCTTCCTCGCTTCTGGTGGTTGCAGGAAGTCCTTGGAATTCCTTGGCTGGAGCTGCATTGCTCTAATATCTGCTCCACCATCACATGGCCATTTTTGCCCTGTGTGTGTCTATGTCTCTTCTCTTCTTCTTCTTCTTTTTTTTTGGAGACGGTGTCTTGCTCTGTCGCCCAGGCTGAAGTACAGTGGTATGATCTCGGCTCACTGCAAGCTCCACCTCCCAGGTTCACGCCATTCTCCTGCGTCAGCCTCCCGAGTAGCTGGGATTACGGGCGCCCGCCACCACGCCCGGCTAATTTTTTGTATTTTTAGTAGATACGGGGTTTCACCATGTTAGCCAGGATGGTTTCCATCTCCTGACCTTGTGATCCGCCCGCCTCGGCCTCCCAAAGTGCTGGGATTACAAGCGTGGGCCACGTCTCTTCTGTTCTTATAAGGACACCGGACACCAGTCATATTGAATTAGGACCCACCTGACTCCAGTGTGACCTCATCTTAATTTAAATAATGACATATACAATGAACCAATTTCCAAATAAGGTTCCATTCTGAGATACTGGGGGTTAGGACCTCCACCTGTCTTTTTTTTTTTTGAAACAGGGTCTTGCTTTGTCATCTAGGCTGGAGTGCTGTGGTATAATCATGGCTGAATGCAGCCTTGAACTCCTGGGCTTAAACAGTCCTTCTACCACAGCCTTTCAAGTGACTGAAACCATGTGGTACCACAAGTGTACACCAACACGCTCAGATAATTTTTTAGTTTTTGCAGAGATGGAGTCTCATTATTTTGTCCAGGTTGGTCTCAAACCCCTGGGTTCAAGCGATCCTCCCGCCTCGGCCCCACAGGTGCTGGGATGAAAGACGTGAGCCAGTATAGCTGGCCTGACTGCTGATTTTTGTTAGAAGATAACATCTGCCTTCACCAAATTGGTTGGTTGGTCAGTGGAATGGGAAGGAGAGGAGGCAGTTGTGTAATGGTGTATAAGACAAAACTATTCAATTTCTTATTTTCAGCCTACTCTAATGGTGTGTGGAGTTGGGCTAATGCTAGTTAAACTTTCTTCTTGGAAAACCCGTATGGAAGATGAATGGGTGGCTTGTGGGCCAGCATATAGGCACTTCCTGGTTCAGGGCAGAACATCCCATCTATCTTGCAATGTCCCATCTGACTGCATCTTTGATCTTAGCATTCAGGAAACTGGCAGCTAATGGAGCTATGGCATTTTGGGGGTCTCAGGGATAAGGTTGGCTGGAAGATAATGAAAATAAGACCATACAGTGAGTAGGACGAGGGGATTGACATAGACATGAAATTACACTGGCTATTTAGAGAAATTCTGCTCATCAGAATGGATTGAAAGCCATTGAAATCTGTGTAGGCTCAGCTCTTTTAAAAAACTATTAGCCAACATGGAGAAACCCTGTCTCTACTAAAAATACAAAAAATTAGCCAGGTGTGGTGGTGGGCGCCTGTAATTCCAGCTACTTGGGAGGCTGAGGCAGGAGAATCGCTTGAACGCAGGAGGTGGAGGTAGCAGTGAGCTGAGATCATGCCATTGTACTCTGGCCTGGGCAACAAGAGTGAAACTCCGTCTCGAAATTTAAAAAAATATTATTAATTTTAATTGTGGGAAAATACACACGCCATGAAATTTACCATCTTAACCATTTTTGCCTGTACAGTTCGGTGGCATTAAGTTCATTCACATTGTGCAACCATCACCACCATCCATCTCCAGAACTCTTGCAAAACTGAAACCCTACACCCATTAATCAATAACTCCCCATCTCCATCTCTCCCCAGCCCCTGACAACCATCATTCTACTTTCCATGAATTTGACAATTCTAGGTACCTCATATAAGTAGAGTCATAGATTATTTTTCTTGTGGCTGGCTTGTTTCACTCAGGATAATGTCTTCAAGGTTCATTTGTGTCATAGCATGAGTCAGAATTTCCTTCCTTTTTAAGGCTGAGCTGAATAATATTCCAGTGTGTGTGTGTGTGTGTGTGTGTGTGTGTCATATTTTGTCTGTTCATTCATCCATTAATGGACACTTGGGTTGCCTCCACTGTTTGGCTATTATAAACAATACTGCTATGAACATGGGTGTACAGATGGCTTTTTGACCAACTGTGTGTGTGTTTTTTTAAGCCGTAAAAATATCCATGATGTAGGCGGTTCATTTTCTCTTGAGTTCATATGGGTTGGGGAAGGAAGAGCAAGGACAGTGGAGAGATTAGATGCCCCGTGGCCATGCGGGAACCGTTCTGAGCATTAGGAAGGATACATAGTTGTATGTCCCATCCAGCGGGATCGTTAACACAGACCTTGGAGGAGGGGGTGGGAATTTAGAGAGACAAGAGACACAAGAAATGGAGACAAGACAGTATCCTGATCAAGTCCCACGCTCAGAGCAGGCGGGGAGGAGAATAATGAGAGACGTCACCAGGCGCATGCTCGGTAGACTTAGTCTTTCCCGGGCGTGGGAGGTTATCTAAGCGCGGGCGGGAAAAGTTCGCGCGCGCGGGAAAGTTGATGATGAAGAACCAGGAAGTGCGCCATCTTGTCTCCACAATGCGGAGCTTAAGCAACAGAGGCCGCGGCAATTTCCGGGCCTCACGGCTCCGGACAGGTCCTCCTTTTTTAT
>NW_016805989.1:79787-152087 GCF_001698545.2 Rhinopithecus bieti | reverse complement strand
TTTTTTTTTTTTTTTTTGAGACTGAGTCTCATTCTGTTGCCAGGCTGGAGTGTAGTGGCATGATCTCAGCTCACTATAACCTCTGCCTCCTGGGTTCAAACGATTCTCCTGCCCCAGCCTCCCAAGTAGCTGGGACTACAGGCGCCTGCCACCACACCCAGCTAATTTTTTGTATTTTTAGTAGAGATGGGGTTTCACCATGTTAGCCAGGATGGTCTTAATCTCCTGACCTTGTAATCTGCCCACCTCAGCATCCCAAAGTGTTGGGATTACAGGCGTGAGCCGCCGTACCCGGCCTCACCGTACAATTCTTTAAGCCTCTCTGTATTTGAAAGTGTTGAGAGTATAAGCCACGGCAGGCACAGTAGCTCACATCTGTAACTCCAGCACCTTGGGAGACTGAAGAGGGAGGATCACTTGAGGCCAGGAGTTCGAGGTCAACCTGGCCAACATGGTGAAACCCCATCTCTACTAAAAATACAAAAATTAGCTGGGTGTGGTGGCACATGCCTGTAGTCCCAGCTACTTGGGAAGCTCAGGCACGAGAATCACTTGAACCCGAGAGGCAGAGGCTGCAATGAGCCAAGATCACGCCACTGCACTCCAGTCTGGGTGGCAGAGCGAGACCCTGTCTCAAAAAAAAAAAAAAAAAAAAAGAAATGTAGACTGCGTGTGGTGTCTCATGCCTAAAATCCCAATACTTTAGGAAGCCAAGTGGGAGGATCGCTTGAGGCCAGGAGTTCCAGACCAGCCTGGGCAACATAAAGAGACCCCGTTTCTTTGGGAAAAAGAGAGAGACAGAGAATGTTCATTAAAAAATGTTGAGGAGCAAAAGACAAGAAGTACCGGTGCCAGTTAGGAAAAATCGCTGTGGTCTCTTAGGTGAGAGGTGGTGGTGATCTGGACCCCATGTAAGGTGGCAGTGACAAAGGATGCAATTTGAAAGCAGAGTCTTTGATGCCCAGGAGCAGCCTTTGAGGAAACTATAAACAAGGAATGTCAAACAGTGTGGGGTCAGTGGGGGGTGATCAGGTGGGTTTCTGCTACAGCGGTGGTTCTCTTACTTTAACAAGCATCGGAATCACCTGGGAGCTATGACTGTGGAGGCTCCCAGACCTCAGCCTCCCTGATTCTGATTTCCCACATCTTGGGTGAGAGACCCATGTATCTGCACTTGGGCCAATGGGCTGGGAGATTCCAACGTAGTTAAACTCTGGACTTCATTCCAAGAAGCACTGGGTGGCTGGTGGAAGGTGAAAGGTGAGAGGTGGAAGGTGAAAGGTGAGAGGTGGAAGGTGGAAAGAGTTCGGACTTTTGAGCTGGATAGACTTGCATCTAAAACTTGGCCCTGCCACTTAGGGGCTGGCTATTGTGATGGTTTCGTAAGCTGGCGTGGCAAGTGCTGTGCCCGGCTGCTTGAGTGGCTGGTGTGCAGGGTGCACCCAATACAGGGCTGCCACTAAGATGATATTTTATGCAGCCATTCTGGGAAGGGGTAGATTCAAGTTAAAGTGCTCTCAGGGATTCATAGAGAAGAGTTCTGAGTCATGTCAGGGTGCAATATCTTACATTACAAAGCCAAATCGCCCACTGAAGAGGAATATTTGATTTGGGCCTCAAAGAAGAAAATATGTTTAGTCAAAAGTGATATTTGCACACTGGAATGCTGGATATTTATGTTTCTGAACATTGCTTCAGCCTGAGATTTGCACTGTCCAAATGAAAACCTTTTAGAGCTTTGATGTCTAGAATTCAGAGCATTGTGGCTTAGGAAGCAGAGTCTGTGTGTGTGCCCACTAACCAAGCTGTCTTCTCCAGTGTCTGCTGACACCTGGGAAAGTCATCTGTTATCCTAGTTGAGTTCCTTTAAAGACAAATATTTGAGGGCATGCATTTTCTTTAGGAAGTGATTCTGAGAAACACCAGAAGAGAAGGGAGAAAATGAGACCAATAAAGTGTCTCACCACTGTGGGTAACTAGAGCTTAATCCTACTGGGGAACTCAGTGCGAGGGGTGAAGGAGCTGGGGTATTTATTCACCCAGTTCCCATCTGGCATGGGTTGCAGGATGCTCCCAAAAGTCCTTAATTCCCTGGGCACCTCCAGCTTGCCTTATGGACATGAGTAGGAAGGACTCCACTGACCAGAGAGACCTAAGCAGAGATGTAGGGCTGACAGTAGGCAGTCAACGAAGCCTGTTCTGGTTGGGGCTAGGTGCTGTGGTGGGCACCTTTAGCATTGCTACACTTTCTCTTGCCACCCTCAGGGCTCAGAATGCAGCATCTTCCATGCCTTCCCTTCTCCCTGCTTGCCGTCTCTCTTCTTTTCCCCTTTCCTCTGATCAGGAAGGTGCAATGCAGATGAATAAGAACATTGGCTAAGCAGAAGCCTGTAAAGAAAAAGATGCCATTCCTCCCTTCTTATAGAGGTGCCCAATCTTTGCAGGTGACTGTCTTGGCATCTCTGAGCTTTTGGGGGACGAAGGACAAGGAGAATCTATAGCTGTCTCCACTCAGCCAATGCTCCCTCTCCCCTCATCCCTTTTACATGTACATACTGGGAGTAGTAGGGAGGATTGTGAATGCTGCAGAACCGCCTCTCTGCCTCTTACAAATCCCAGAGAGAGATGTTGGGTCCTAGATGTTGCTGGCCCCTGGGTGCTTCCCCTTGGTCCTCACTCTGGTCCAGGGCAGCGCGTTCTGCGGTCAACAGGAAATACTCTCACTCAGCATCCTGCTGATGCACAGGAAAAGGTTTGGCCAGACCCTGGGGCAGAGTAAATACCCCATAGACATCAGCATTTGTTGTTATTTCATGTTGGTTTATTTATTTATTTGAGACAGGGTCTCACACTGTCACTGAGGCTGGAGTGCAGTGGTGTGATCACGATCACTGCAGCCTCAAACTCCTGAGCTCAGGCGATCCTCCCGCCTCAGCCTCCCAAGGAGCTGGGACCACAGGTGTGAATCACCACGCCCAGCTAATTAAAAAAATTTTTTTTTTTTTGTAGTGACAGAGTCTTGCTATGTTGCCCGGGCTGGTCTCAAACTCCTGGCCTCAAGCGATCCTCCTTCCTTGGCCTCCCAAAGTCCTGATATTGCAAGTGTGAGCAATCATGCCCAGCCAAATAAAAGGGTTCTAGTCTTGGTATCTTTGGCACTTGGAAGGAACTCAACAGATGTCTTCTGAACTGAACAAATATTGTCGTGTAAAGAGTATGTGCTTTTGAGTTAGACGGATCTCGTTAAGAGTTCCAGCTTCACCATTTCCCAACTGTGTGAACTTGGGTCTAACTCCTAGGCTATAAATTAAGGATAATAATTCTTACTGCATGGGGAACTGGGGGAGCATTGTGAGGATAGTGATGGTGGCAAACTCTCACATAGCACTCACTGTGTCCTGGGCATTCTGCTAAGTGCTTTTATTGTGTGAACTATTATCATCACCCCGTTTTATAGATGAAGAAACTGAGGCACGCATTAAGCAATACACCCAAGCCACAGAACTGGGACTGGAACCCATGTCATCCAGCTGCAGAGGCTGTACTCTGAGTCATTCTACTCCACGACACTGCCTCTTTCATTTATTTTACCTTTTTTTTTAAAAAAAAAAACAAAACAAAACACTTTTTTTTTTTTTTAAAGAAATTGGGGAGTTGGGGCAGGCATGGTGGCTCACACCTGTAATCCCAGCACCTTGGGAGGCTGAGGCAGGCAGGATCACCTGAAGTCAGGAGTTTGAGACCAGCCTGGCCAACATGGTGAAACCTCATCTTCACTAAAAATACAAAAATTAGCTGGGCGTGGTGGTGGGCGCCTGTAGTCCCAGTTACTTGGGAGGCTGAAGCAGGAGAATCGTTTGAACCCAGGAAGCGGAGGTTACAGTGAGCCGAGATCGTGCCACTGCACTCTAGCCGGGGTGAACGAGCGACACTCCATCTCACCCCTGTAGTCCTAGCACTTTGGGAGGCCAAGGCGGGGGGATTGTGTGAGTCAGGAGTTCAAACCCAGCCCAGAGAAAAAGAGTGAGGTCCTCATCTCTATAAAAAATGTAAAAATTAGCCTGATGTGGTGATGCACATCCACAGTCACAGCTACTCGGGAGGCTGAGGTGGGAGGATCGCTTGAGATGGGAGGTGGAGGCTGCAGTGAGCTACGATGGCAACACTGCACTCCAGCCTGGGTGACAGAGCTAGACCCTGTCTCAAATGAAAAAACCCACCAAAACCAAGAAGACCCCAAAAGAGATGGAGTCATGCTATATATGCTGAATAAATGCTGATTGGGAACCCAGGTGCCAGAAGCTCACAGGGAGGGACCGAAGGAGGGAATGTACCAAGAAGAGGGGACATTGAGGCACAATTGAGATTGAAACCAGAAGGAATTGGCTTAGAATCTGATTTGCGTTTCAATTTATACTACTTTGGTCATAACCATGCCCCAGGCAGACAGAAGATAGAAGAATTCATTATTGTTATTATTTTTAAAGGCAGAGTCTTGCTTTGTTGCCCAGGCTGGAGTGCAATGGCATGATCTCGGCTCACGGCAACTTCTGCCTCCCGGGTTCAAGCATTTCTCCTGCCTCAGCCTCCTGAGTAGCTGGGATTACAGGCATGAGCCACCACACGCGGCTAATTTTTGTATTCTTAGTAGAGACAAGGTTTCACCATGTTGGCCAGGCTGGTCTTGAACTGCTGACCCCATGTGATCCACCTGCCTCAGCCTCCCAAAGTGCTGGGATTACAAATGTGAGCCACCAGCGCAGCTGAAGAATTTTTTTTTTAAATGACTTTATTTTTTAGGGCCATCTTAGGTTCGTAGGAAAATTGAGAGGAAGGGACAGAGGTTTCCCGTATACTCCCTGCCCCTACACATATGTAATCTCCTTCATTATCAGCATCTCCCACCAGAATGGTACATTTGTTACAACTGATAAACCTACACTGACACATCATTACCCCAAATCCATAATTTACATTAGGATGCTCTCGGCATCGTGCATTCTATGGGTTTGGACAAATGTATAATGACATGGGTTCACCATTGTAATGTCATCCAGAATAGTTTCTCTGGGACATTTTTTTAAGCCAAAATACTTGATAATTCGAGGTGCTCAGAGTTATGTGCTCATTGGACCCGGTACTTGGAAACTGCCTGGAGTTATAAACGCCCCCAGCCTGCCTTGTCAGCTGCCAAAAACAGCCTGGGAAACAGAGACACCTTACTGCATTTTGTATTTTGAGATCACTCACCACTTGGTACCTCACCAGCCAAGGCTCTTGACAAGGCAAATGTCAGGTTTCTTAATGAGAAATCCCTCTTTAACTTGCCCTGAGCTGCTGTCAGCCTTGACCCTCTCCGTAGAGTCCTGGCCTTTGTGTGTATGTTAAAATTGTTTCCTGCTCAGGTTCTGATGAACAGCAGTGTTTTGGCAATGTTGTGCAGCCAGAGCTGGGCCCAGGCCAAAGTCTTACCAAGCAGTCATTAACTAGAAGTTTCTTTTCGTGCAGTCCTTCATGTTTTCTTCCTCCTTAAATAGAAATTGATTTTGCATTTTAGACATCAACATGCAGTTTTTTGTTTGTTTTGTTTTGTTTTTTTAGAGACAGGACCTCTAAAGAAAGAGAACAGGGCCTTCTCTTTTTTTTCTTTTTTCTTTTTTTTTTTTTTGAGACAGGGTCTCACTCTGTTGCCCAGAATGGAGTGCAGTGGCGCAGTAACAGTTCACTACAGCTTCTACCTCCTTGGCTCAAGCAATCCTCCTGCCTCAGCCTCCTGAATAGCTGGGACCACAGTCGTGAGCCACCATGCCTGGCTAATTTGCTCAGCCATGTTGCTCAGGCTGGTCTTGAGTTTCTAGCTCAAGCAATCTACCTGCCTTGGTCTCCCAAAGTGCAAGGATTATAGGTATGAACCACCGTGACCAGCCTCAACATTCACTTTTGATTCCTAGTTATTAAATGAACTAGAAGAGGAATCAGAGATGATTTAGACCAACTTTCCTGTTATATAGACTAGAGAACTGCAGCACAGAGAGGTTGAGTGACTTGTCCAATGTCACATGGCTTTTGGGAAGGAGGTCTTTCTGTACTGTACCAACACTCAGTGTACTAACTTCTTTACCCCACAAGGGAGGTGATCTCATGATGGCTAAGAGCATAGACCCTGGAGTCATACAGACTTGGCTTCAAGTCTTGGCTTTGCCATCCACTAGAGGTGTAGGCTCAGGTGAGTTAGTTGTCATCTCTAAGCCTCAACTTCCTTGTCTGTAAATGGGGATCATGTGGTGTGCTGGCTTCCAGAGCCAATTGTTAAGTTTTCAGGAATTTTGCAAGCTGGTTGACATCATCACATTGATAGCTGGAGACCAGCTATTGTATATGAAATTGACCAGTGTCATAAGTTAGAACCTCTGCTCCCCCCACCCCAAGAACTAAACATTTACCATCACAATACCAATCGCGGGTTATTGTGGGCAGTCAGACTAAGTACTTATGAAGCACCAAGATCAGAGAGCCTGGCACATGTTTACAGTGGTGCCATATAGTGGTCAAGAGCACAGACGTAGTGTCCTTTAATGTTCGGGTCAGAGCCAGCCCAACCACTTCCAGCAGTGTGACCTTGGGTAATTACTCAATGTCATTGATAATAATCATTGCTAGCTCTCCCTGAGTATTACCATGGATCAAGTACTATTCTAAGGGCTTTCATTTCCACCCAGGGGCCATTACTATTCCCATTTTACAGTTAAAGAAACTCAGGCACAGAAAGTTTGAGTAACTTACTCAAGGCCATGAAGTTAGTGAATGGAGGAGGCTGTGTTCAATTGAACATGAGGAAGCTGTGTTAACTGTTGTCCTGTCTCACTGAGGCTCAGCTTGTTGGAAAATGGCAAGAATAACAATGCCAACATCAAGGGTCATAGTTAGGCTGTCATCTGATAATGCTTGTGGCATGAGGCAAGGCCTCAATTAATATGAACTTCCTACTGGTAACACTAAATAAATGTCACTGGCAGTCATTACCATGGTGATTACATTGAAATCTTCCTAGCCAAGACGTTTCAACTCAGTTTGATTAAGGAGAATAAAGTAATATGTGTCATCCAAGCAATTCATCAACTTCATCTGGGATTGAGAAGATGAGGCTATGAGCTCTGAGTGGTCAGTGGGTGGTTGGCCCAGGTTTCTGGTGGTAAGCTCCAGAGAGAACATGAAGGGCTTTGTTCAGAGAGGAAGAAGTCTAATGTTTCCATGGACTGTCAACACTGATTGAGCACATATGTATGGCAGGTTCCAGGGCTACAAACATGAGTGAGGGCCTGGTCCCTGCCCTTGAGACTCTCATCATAGTGTAATAAGTACGAGCATTTGTCATTTGTGTCCTGTTTCCTGACACTGTGCAAAGTGTTTTCTATATGTGGTTCCACTGCAGACTCACTCAAGCCTGTGAGGCATGGTAACCATCCTCATTCTACACAGGAGGAAACTGAGGTCCTGGTCAATGAGTGACTCCCCTGAGGTTCCTCAGGGAATGGTGGAGTTTGGACATGAACTTAGACAGGGTGACTTCTGAGCTCAATACTTCTTATTACCTGAAGTTGCCTTTGAAAAACAGTCATGGCCATCAATATCTATTATAGTAGGCTGGGCACAGTGGCTCACCTGCCTGTAAACCCTGCCCTTTGGGAGGCCAAGGCAGGAGGATGGCCTTTGAAAAACAGTCATGGCCATCAATATCTATTATAGTAGGCTGGGCACAGTGGCTCACCTGCCCTGTAAACCCTGCCCTTTGGGAGGCCAAGGCAGGAGGATGCTTGAGGCCAGGAATTCAAGACCAGCCTGGGCAACAAATCAAGACCCCTTCTCTACAAAACAAAAAATTAACAGGCATGTTGGCACACACCTATAGTCCTACTTACCTGAGAGGCTGAGGCAGGAGGATCCCCTGAGCCCAGCAGTTCAAGGCTGCAGTGAGTTATGATTGCACCACTGCACTTCCAACCTGAGTGACAGAGCAAGACCCTGTCTTAAGAAAAAAAACTATGATATTGATATCTAAGAAGGAGAATACTAATGGGGCGATAAGAAAAAGGTCTTTACATTTAAAGCAGCAGCAAAACTGACCTTGGCAACTTAAGGAAAATGAGGAATAAGATGATGATAGGCTCACTTATTAAATCTGGGCTGTAAGTCCTTCACATATATTAACTCATTTAATTCTCTCAACAACTATATGATTGGTGTCCTTACTATCCCCATTGTACAGATAAGAAAACTGAGGCCGAGGAGTTAGGAAACTTGCCCACAGTCATCCAGTTAGTAAATGGCAGAGCCAGGACTCATGTCAGGCTCTCTGGGAGAAAGAGAGGGTGGTATTGAAAGGATAGTGGAGAAGTTTATAGAATCAAAAGAAGTGAATCACCAAGGCCTCAGGGTAGCTCTGGGACTCTCTAGACTAGGTCCCTATGGACTTCTCTCTAGAGCAGTGCCCCCCAACAAATACAACATGGGCTGCATATTAATGGGCCGTACATATGGGCCCATATACATGACCATAACTTTAAATTCCTAGGAAACACATTTTACAAACGAAAAAGAAATAGGTGAAATCTACTCCAATATTATTTTTATGGAATCCAATACATCCAAAGTGTTATCATTTCCACAAGTCATCAAAGTAAGATATTATTGATGTGAAATTTTACATTCACTTTTCACACTAAATGGTCGAATCCGTTGCCTCTTTTACACTCACAGGACATCTCGATTTGCACTAGCCGTGTTCAAGTGTGCAGCAGCCATAAGATGCAAGGGGTTCCTCTACTAACAGCAAAGCTTTAGAAGGATCAGATTAATTGACTTGGCTCCATGGACTCAGGTCACTCCCTCTACATTTCTCTTCATTCAGGTTTTATTTTTAGGTGATAGAGAATCCGGTGGGTTGCCCCCTTGGGCAGGGTGTCCAGGGCAGGTGCGGTCAGATATGTCTAGAAGGTGTGGCTAGAAGGTGTTTGATCTTGACTTTTACTACAGCTGGTGTTGGCCTCAAGATGTGTGTAAACCCAGTGTTGAGAGAAAGAAAAGAAGAGGAGAGGTGAGACTGAGGGTTTAATTTCAAAAGAGCTTCTGTCCACGCTGGTGACCCTGTGACCTTCCTTAGGGAATTAAACTGGGCAACCGAGGGGTGATGTGTGGAGGTGGAAGGTCACATCAGCTCATCAACATCACTAGAATAAAGGCTGCACGTTCCAGTGGGGGGTCCAGCTGGGGGACGGCTCTGACTCCCCACCACCCAGGGCTCTCTCAATGGTCTCTCAGTGTTCTTGAGGCCAACAGTAGAGGTCTGCTTCAGCATCGGATCCCACTGAGGCCCCAGCTGCTGCTGGACAGTCCAGGGGACCACATCACCTGCACATAGAGCCTGTGCGAGAGAGGAAATTGGTTTCTGGGTGGCAACAAGGTGGTCATGGAGGCCTGTTTATCTGCGGCATGGAAGTACTTGCCTCCCGAGATTTGTGTGATGTGTCAGGACCCTTTGGGTCACAGCCAGCCAGGGATACAGCCCCAACTCAGGCTTCCTTCATGGGGGACAGGGGAAGAGGTACTTAGGGAACTGAGAATCCCAGGAGTTCCCTGAGTTTCAGGCACAGCTGAATTCGGGGACTCAAACCTTGTCATCAGATAGACTCTTACACAGTAGATTAGAATCAACCAGCTGACTCCTATACAAATACCCAGTGTTAGCTCCACCCAAATCACAGCAAAAGAGCTTCTGACACTGGAAGAAGTGGAGAGGGGAGGAGTGCTAAATAGATAGAAGCCACAGATACCTCCTCTGTGGCCCCCCAAAACCAAAGACTGAGAGAAGGTGCCATTTTCAATAATAGGGAGGGCTTCTAAGGGCAGCAGACATAAGAAAGGAAAGTAGCTACAAGGGATGCCCCTGCTTTTTTTATTTTTATTTTTATTTTTTATTTAAAGAAAGACCAATAGATCTATTAGATTCTTACAGTGTGCCAGTATAGTGGGTAACGGGGTGGGCTTTAAAATCTGACAGACCCAAGTTCCAACCCTGACTTGACCACTTACACCTTCATTCATTCAACACATACTTACTGAGCACTTGCTTAGTCCAGGCACTAGTGTTCCAAGGGATACTCACTGTGTGACCTTGGGGAAGTTACTTGACTTCTCTGAACCTCAATTTTCAGTGGGGAAAGTTGGAGTAAAAGCCAAAAAGCATAGTTTTCAAGAGTTCAGGATCTGGAGTTAGCTTCTTTATGTTCATGCCTTGTAAACAGTTTTTACTCACACTTCTGACACCAAATGTATGGGTTTTTTTCTCATACCAACCATTTCTCCATTTCTCTGGACACCAACTTGGTGTCCTTCAGTTCAATTCATACTGACACTAAATATCTGGAGTTAGTGCAGACACCAAAGGTTGAGGTCTCAGTCCCATAAGATTGCCCCCACTTCAGATACCAGTCAAAATCCCCAGGGTGCCACCTGTACCTCTGACTGACCTGGCTATAAATTGGGAATTTCCACGACCCCCTCCTCAAGTTCAATAATTTGCTAGAAAGGCTCATAGAACTCAGGAAAGTGCTTTACTTACTATGACTAGTTTATTATAGAGGACACAACTTAGGAACAGCCAAATAGAAAGGATGCATAGGGCAACACATGAGGCAAGGGGTTGTGTGTGGAGCTTTCATGCCCTCAACGGGCACAGCATGCTCCCAGCACCTTGATGTATTCACTAACCTAGAAGCTTTTCGAAAACCTTCATTTAGGGTTTTTATGGAGATACCATTATATAGGCAGGATGGATTAAACCATTGGCCATTGGTGACAGAACTCAACTTCCAGCCCCTCCCCTCCCTGGAGGTCTGGGAGTGCAGCTGAAAGTTCCAACCTTTCAGTCATGCTTTGATCTTTCTGAAGACCAGTCCCATCCAGTCATCTTATTAGCATACAAAAGACACTCTGATCATTCTGGACATTCCGGACATTTTATTTTTATTTTTATTTGAGACAAGGTCTTGCTCTGTCACCTGGGCTGGAGTGCAGTGGCGCAATCATAGCTCACTGCAACCTCGACCTCCAGGCTCAAGCAATCCTCCCACCTGAGCCTCCCGAATAGCTGGGACTACAGGTGTGCACCACCATGCCTTGCTAATTTTTTAATATTTTTTGTAGAGATGGGGTTGCCCGGGCTGGTCTTGAGCTTGTGGGCTCAAGCTATCCCTCCACCTCGACCTCCATAAGTGTTCAGGGGTTTTGGAAGGTCTATGTCAGGAACTGGGGACAAAGATCAAATGTGTATTTTCTATTCACACCCTGGCTCTGCCACCTGCTTACAGTGTGATGTCAGCACATGCCTGGACCTTTCAGGCATGAAAGATCCCTTTACTCTCATGTATGACAAGGATAATAACAATAACTCTCCCATAGGGTTGCTGTGAAGATTAAAGGGGAAAATAAAGGAAAGCACTTGGCCAGGCGCGGTAGTTCATGCCTGTAATCCCAGCAGATTGGGAGGCCAAGGAACCTGGATCACTTGAGGTCAGGAGTTCAAGACCAGCCTGGCCAACATGGTGAAACCTTGTCTCTACCAACAATACAAAAAAATTAGCTGGGCATGGAGGCGCACGCCTGTAGTCCCAGCTACTCAGCAGGTTGAGGTAGGAGAATCATCTGAGCCTTCATCATCATCGAAGGGCCCTTTGAGAACTGAATGACATAATGTGATAAAAAGAAAGGTGTTCAGCCCCTAGTGTGGTACAGAAGTGCTCGGTCAATGTCTCTGCTGTGGTTATTATTCATTTATTTAGTCAACATGTTAGGGGGTTGCCCATGTGTCGGCTCTGGCCTGGGTCTTGAAGATAAAGTGATAAGTGAAGGGCTCGCAGTCTAGGCTGAAGGCCACAGTTAGAACCCAGAATCCTGAGTGGTTCCCTCTGCTGCAGGGACTCAGTCATGGCTCTGTGCCCAATGCAGCACCTTTGCCTGGCACAGGGTGGAGCTTCTGCTGGTAGAATAAATAGCCACGCGTTCACTGCAAGAGGTCTCAGGCTCATAGGAAAGCACGTGGGCAGGGGCACCTGCCCTGCTGTGGGTGGGCTGGGCATGGGTTGGGGGGTTGGTGGATGGTCTGGAATGTTCTGTTTACCTGGTACATAATTTTACCCTATGGGCAATGGTGCAACATAAGATTGAGGGAAGCGGAAGCTGGGGAATGAAAAGCCTCAGACCGGGCCATGGATCTTAGCGCTTATCCTGAGGGGAATGGGAGCCATTACAAGATAAAAAATACGGGAGGACCTGGTCAGGTTTGAATTTGAGGTTGCTCTTTCTGGAGCAGAGCATGAGGTGGACCTAGAGCAGGGATTCTCAGCTTTGGCACTCATCACACCTCGGACTGGACCGTTCTGTGTTGCAGATGGCGTCCTGTGCATTGTTGGATTTAGCAGCACCCCTGGCCCCACCCATTAGATGCCAGTAACTCCCTCTCCCCAACTTGTCACCACCTAAAATATCTCCAGACATTGCCACATGTCCCTTGCAGGGCACAATCACTCCCTTGAGAACCACTGATCTGAGGATGTTTGAGAACAGGGCAGGTGACCTTAGATGTGGTGGGGGAGGGATCCAGGAGTGATTTTGGAGAGGCATGGGGGGCCTGGAGGATTTTTTGGAGTTGGAAATGACATGAAGGCAGAGGGTGTGGGACGTCTCTAGAGCCTCACTCAGCTTTCGGGGTTGAGGGGCTTGCTGGTTAGGGGTGCTGGACAGTGAGGTAGGAGGAGCAGGCAAGGATGGGGCAGGAGTGGTGCTGATGAGCTAAGTTTGGGGTGCAGGGTGTTGAGGATGGGCACCCCTGAGGAAGCTTCCAGTGGACTTAACTAAAGATCCCTGAGTGATGTCATCCGATCCCATGGCTTGAAACACCTGTGTTATCAGTATTTCTGGGGCACTTGTGAAACATTCTGATTCCCAGGTCCCTCCCCTGAAGAATCTGATCAAGTAAGCTCTGGGAGGCTCCAGGAAACTGTATTTACAAGCACCCTCAGTGGCTCTTTTGTTGAGGGCAGCTTTGGCAACACTGAACTTAGGTTTGCCGCCTGCTGGAGTGGCTGGCTGATGTCTCACTCCTACCCTGGACTGTTAATTTTGCCCCAAATTGCTCCTCCATCGGTGTTCCCCATATCCGTCAGTGACACCAGCATTGATCCCAAAACCTAGGAGTCATAGCCTACACTCATCAGCAAATCAGGCCAGCCCCACCAACCCCTTCAAACCCTTCCACTCCTCCAGCCAGGTCCAGGCCACCTTCACTTCTCACCTGCAGTGTTAGGACGCCCCTCACGGGTCTCCCTGCTTCATTCCTTTGCATGGCATTTCTCAACCCAGCAGCCAGGGGAATACAGTAAAATACATGTCAGTTCATGTCTTTCTCCTGCATCTAACCTTCTAATGGCTTCCTGTCTCATTCAACATAAAATCTAAACAAGACTCAGCCTCCGTATCTCTCTCCAACTTTATTTCCCTGGTCAGTGGCCTCCTTGACTCTGCTTTGGCCACATCAACTTTGTGGGTATCTCAAACACACCTAGCATGGCCCTACCTCAGGGCCTTTGCACCAGCCATGTCTCTCCCTGGAATGCTCTCCCCCTACATACCTTCATGGCTCCCTCCTTTCTTCACTCAGGTCACCATCTCAGAGAGGCCTTCCTTGACTTTTTTTTTCTTTTCTTTTGAGACAGGATCTCACTCTGTCACCCAGGCTGAAGTACAGTGGTGTGATCTCAGCTCACTGCAACCTCTGCTTCCCAGGTTAAAGTGACTCTCGTGCCTCAGCCTCCTGAGTATCTGAGACTACCGGCATGTACCACCACAGCCGCTACTTTTTGTGTCTTTAGCAGAGGCAGTGTTTCACCATGTTGACCAGACTGGTCTTGAACTCCTGACCTCAAGTGATCCACTTGCCTCGGCCTCCCAAAGTGCTGGGATTATAGGTGTGAGCCACGGCACCCAGCCCCTTGATTTTCCTTTTAAAGAGCAGTCCTATCACTTTCTATCTCTGCAGCCAGCTTTGTTTTTCTTCCTAGCACTTAACTGCTATCAGACATTACATATTAATTTCCTTATTAAGTTTCTTTCACTTTAATGTGAGCTCCAAGAGGAGGGGCATTTTTTTCTGTCTTGTTCCCTAGTGGTACATAATACATGTTCAATAAATATTTATAGAAGGGAAGGAAGAAAGGAAAGGAGAAAGAGAAAAAAGAAGGCTTAGGCAGGACCAGAACTCATAAAGAAAGTATGTTTGGGTTACATAGTCAATGTGATAGTAGAAATGATAGGCATCAAGAAAATTGCCAGGAAACACCATATAAAGTAAAGAAAAGGTGACTAGGAGTTGAATTCTGGGGAAAATTACACTTAAGGGCAGGAGAGAAGAAAAAAGAACTGTGGAGACCAAGAAATAGGAGCTAGAAGGTAAGAAGAAATGCAGGAGCGGACAGTGTCCAACTGAAGAATTTCAAGAAAGATCTAGCCTTCTCCACTAGAACTTCGTGGGGTATATGGTATGCATCCTCCTTTTCCTAGGAGGAAAGGAATGAGGCTCCGAGAGGTTTAGCGGCATGGGTAAGGTCACACAGTTAGTGTATGTGGGAGAGCTGGGATTGCAATAGAGATTTGTGACTCTTTGTCCTTTGTCTTAATTCACCAGTGTGTTAGTTTTCTGGGACCACTGTAACACACCCTGGGTGCCTTAAAACAGCAGGAATTTATTCCCTTGCAGCTCTGGAGGCTCAGAGTCCAAAGGCAGGGTGTCAACTGAGTTGATTCCTTGCAAAACCTTTATAGGAGGAACCACCCCAGTCCTCTCCTCTGGCTTCTGATGGCTGCCAGCAATCCTGGTGCTCCTTGGCTGAGAGCTGCATCCCTCCAGCCTCCACCCCTGTCCTCACCTGGCATTCTCCCCTGTGTGTCTTAGTCCATGTTTCTTCTCCCCATTTCATAAATCCAGTCCTATGGGATATAGGGCCCACCCTACTCCTGTGTGACCTCATCTTGACTCAATTACATCTGCAAAACCCCTATTTTCAAATAAGGACTGTGGACTCCCATTGCTATAGTTGATGTGTTTCCCCTGCCAGACCTGATGTTGAAATGTGATCCCCAATGTTGGAGGTGGGACCTAATGGGAGGTATTGGGTCATGGGGGTGGATCCCTCATGACTGAGGATGACTAGGTGCCATCCTCATGGTCATAAGTGAGTTCTTGCTCTGTTAGTTCTGCACAAGAGCTGGTTGTTTAAAAGAGCCTGGCAACTTTCCCATCTCTCTTACTTCCTCTCGTGCCCTGTGATCTCTGCACACGACAGCTCCCTTTCCCCTTTTGACAAAAGTGGAAGCAGCCTGACACCTTCATCAGAAGCAGAGGAGATGCTGTTGCTGTGCTTCTTGTACAGCCTGCGGGACCACGAGCCAGTTCATCCTCTTTTCATTATAAATTACCCAGCCTTAGCTATTCTTTTATAGCAACGCAAAATGGACTAAGGCAGTCATATTTACAGGTGTATTAGTCCATTCTCACCTTGCTATAAAGAAATACCTGAGACTGGGTAATTTATCAAGAAAACAGGTTTCACTGGCTCACGATTCTGCAGGTTGTACAGGAAGCATGACTGGGGAGGCCTCAGGAAACTTACAATCATGGCGAAAGGCAAGCGGGGAGTGAGATGTCTCACAGGGCCAGAGCAGGAGGAAGAGACAGAGAATGGGGAGGTGCCACACACTTTTAAACAACCAGATCTCCTGAGAACTCTATCATTAGAACAGCACCAAAGGGGGAAATCTACCTCCATGGTCAATCACCTCCCACCAGGCCTCACCTCCGACACTGGGGGAAGGTTATGGAAGGTCACTACCCTCAATGAACTCACAACTTTGTGGAGCAGAAAGATAGGAAACAAGGTGGCCATTCCCTCAAAAATGAAAATGGGGCCAGGCACAGTGGCTCATACCTGTAATCCTTTGGGAGGCCAGGGCAAGAGGATCACTTGAGGCCAGGAGTTCAAGTCTGCAGTGAGCTGTGATCTCACCACTGCACTCCAACTTGGGTGACACAGTGAGACCCTGTCTCTAACAAAACAGGAAAAAAAAAAAAAAGAAGAAAAAAAAAGAAGAAAGAAAATGGAGCCTTACCTCACAGCACAGACCAAAATCAAGTCCTGATGGCCAGGAACTATGAATGGCCAAACTTTAAGTTTTATAAGGAAATAAAGATCTCTGTGACCTTAGTATAGCAAAGCATCTCTTTAAAAAGTCAGAAAATAAAGTACGAACCAATGAAGGAAAAGAGGAATGCATTCTACCACATTAAAATGATGAACTTCTGCTTATCAGGAAACATAGTAAAAAGAATTAAAAGGCGAGCCACAAACTGGGAGGATACGTTTGCAATACATATGTATTAGTTTTCTAGGGCTGTTGTAACAAAGTGCCGCAAACTGGTGGCTTAAAGAACATAAATTTACTCTCTGCAATTATTAAAGGTGTATTAGTCCTTCACACTGCTATAAAGAACCACCTGAGACTGGGCAATCTACTAAGAAAAGAGGTTCCGTTGACTCTCAGTTCTGCATGGCTGGGGAAACTTACACGTGAAATTTTGTTGTATATATAATGCATAGTGATCAAGTCACTGTATTTAGGACTTCTGTCATTCTAGTACAATACATGTTTGTTAAATATAGTCACCCTACTCTACTATCAAACATTTATTATTATTACTTTTTAATTGAGACGGAGTCTTGCCTGAGGCAGGAGTCCTGAACTCCTGGCCTCAAGTGATCCTCCCACCTCGGCCTCCCGAAGTGCTTGGATTACAGGCATGAGTCACTGTGCCCAGCCCCAAACATTGAGTTTATTCCTTCTCGCTAACTGTATGTGTGTACTCTTTAACCCACTTCTCTTCATCCTCTCACCTCTGATCTAAGTTTTTTCCTTAAGGGGTATTTCAGAATTGTCAATGCAGCTATGCAAATACATGGTTGCGGTACTGACAAAGACTGGGAAAAAAAAGTGAAGAGAAGAAAAAAAAAAAAAGAAAGGAAAGCATTTGATGAAATGTGTAAAGTGCTAGCATTGCAGCTGGGGTTTGCTTTTTAAAAAATCCATTTCTATTTTAATGTTGTTTGTGCAGCAGATTAAGAGACAATAGGCTTTATCCAACCCCTGAGAGCAAAGGCATAAGGGGGCGCAGAGCATCTGTGTTTGGGCTTCGTTAAAAGTTGTGTGCACACATTTGAAATCCTTTGCTAGGTGAGAGAGAGCGAAAGGACCATCGAGAAGGAGTTCGGAGCAAACCTGTCAGGAGGAGAGCTGGGCTCTTGCCTTCTCCAGAAAATGTCTTTTGTCCCAGATGATTTTCTTTTATTTCCTTTTTATTGATTAGAAATTAACTGTGTTGAAAGGCTGCAGGGAGAGAGAATTTTTGTCTGGGTAGAGAGGAGAGAGCCAAGCCACATTTGCCCAAGCCGGCTGCCGGATTCATCCGAGTAATTTACAGATGGTCTATTTTGGTTCTCCCTAGCCCACCCCACGTGGTTCGACCAAATTAAGCTCATCAGGCTCTTACAAGAAAGGAAACGAGGCCTGTTTATTTGTGACATCGCTTCCACAAGGGACAAGGTAGAAGTGGGCCTGTCACCCAGTTCCTTCTCCTGTCTTGGCTTCGATTCTCTGGGGGTTGGATAGGACAGGGGGCAGAACATCGTGCTGACAACCCCTCTTGGCCCATGGTGTGGCAGCAGCTCAGCCTGTGTTTTGGGGGCTGCACTGCTTGATTTTGGATTTGTTCCTGGTGCTGTGAATATAGTAGTGGACACATGAGCACTTGCTTTGCCTTTATGGAGAAAAAGGTTAAGGACCAAGTACCATGAAGGAAATGAACAAGGTGGTGTGATGGAAAGTGATGGAGGCAGAGGGCTGTTTTCAACTGAATGTTAATGGAAAGCTTAGATGAGGAGGTGACTGTTGAGTTGAGATTCCCAGGGAATAGCAGGTTCAAGCCTTGGGGCAGGTATAGTCTTGTATTTTTTTTTTTTTGAGACGGAGTCTGGCTCTGTCGCCCAGGCTGGAGTGCAGTGGTGGAATCTCGGCTCACTGCAAGCTCCACCTCCCGGGTTCATGCCATTCTCCTGCCTCAGCCTCCCATGTAGCTGGGCCTACAGGTGCCCACCACCACGCCTGGCTAATTTTTTTTGTATTTTTAGTCGAGACAGGGTTTCACTGTGTTAGCCAGGATGGTCTCTATCTCCTGACCTCGTGAAGTGCCCGCCTCAGCCTCCCAAAATGCTGGGATTACAGGCGTGAGCCACCGCGCCCAGCCAATGATCTTGTATTTTTAAAGAACAGAAAGAAGGCAGAGGCGGTTGGTGAGTGAGGTCTCAGAGGCAGGCAGGGATCAAATCATTTGGATCAAATCATTTTGATCCTGTAGATAAATCCTTTTAGAGACCATTAGTTCTCAACTGGGTGATTTTTGCCCTCAGTGGACATTTGACGATGTCTGCAGACATTTTGAGTTTTTGCAATCAGGAGAGGGGGGATGCCGCTGGCATCCAGTGGGTAGAGGCCAGGGATGCTGCTAAGCTTCTTGTAATGCACAGGACAGCTCCCACAACACAGAATGCTCCAGCCCAAAGTGGCAATCGTGCTGAGGTTGACAAACCCTGTTGTTGACTAGGCTAAGCACTTTGAATTTTATTCTGAGCGATGGAGGGTTTTAAACAGGGAAGTGAGGCTGGGTATGGTGGCTCATGCCTGTAACCCCAGCACTTTGGGAGGCCAAGGTGGGCAGATCACTTGAGGTCAGGCGTTCGAGACCAGCCTGGCTGACATGGTGAAACCCCATCTCTACTAAAAATACAAAAATTAGCTGGGCATGGTAGCACATACCTGTAATCTTAGCTACTCGGGAAGCTGAGGCACGAGAATCACTTGAACTCAGGAGGCAGAGGCTACAGTGAACCAAGATCACACTAGTGTACTCCAGCTTGAGCCATAGAGTGAGACTCTGTCACAATAAATCAATAAATCAGTAAAATAAGAAATAAACAGGGAAGTGAGGTAATGGCATGGTTCCGTTTTCTTTTAGAAAACCAGAGTGTTAGTCTAAATTATTTCAGCTCTGACATTTCAACCTTATCTCACTAAATTTGGATAAGGAAGACTTTATAGAGTTGGAGATCCTACCAGACCAAGCAATCTATTTTCCTTGTGAGGGCTGAGCCCACTTCCTAGGAGGATTTTTGTATTTGGTGCTTGGGTGTCCACTTTGCAGTGAAGAAGAATGGCTTAAGGAGAAAGCAGAAGGAAGGAAATCTTAGCTGGATCTTTCTGGGCTCTGGCTTGTAGCACCAGCTTTGGCCTCTTCAGGCCCAGAGGGGACTGAAGACAAACTCAGTGGAGATGGTGAATAGACTTTTCTTTCTTCTTAAGAGGCAGGGTCTTGCCATGCCACTCAGGCTAGAGTGCCGGGGTTCAATCACAGCTTACTAAAGTCTTGTTAGAAACAAATGCTGTTCAGTGTCACAAAGAAAATGAGCACTAAAACAAAGAATTTCTCAGTAAGGCAAAACTTCCTTCTGTAGGAGGGTGTTTCTCACAGGTCTAGTCATCATGAGAGCACACCAAACAAAAGAGGGAAGGGGTTTTTATCTCTAATGCGGCTTGTCCCTGCTGCTCTGTCCTACCTCCACTGGTTGAAGTTGGACTGCACAATCTAAGCTGAACCTGGTGGGCTAACTTGAAAAGTGCAGGAATGCGGTTACACTGGCAGGAAGGACAGTTTCGGCGGGAAGAGCCGTTGTGATGGGAGGGATAATTTACAGAGTGGGTGGTAGATGTAGGCGGAAGAGTTGTTTACTGAAACCAAGACAGATAGGTACAGAGAGCAAGGAAGTTTGGCCTTGAAAGTAGAGAACAAAGAACAAGGAAACTAAACAAGCTAAACCTTTGAAGAGAAACTTCTTCTCGCATCTGACAGCCTCGAACTCTTGGCTTCAAGCATTCCTCCTGGCTTAGCCTCCTCAATATCTGGGACCACAGATGCATGCCACCATGCTCAGCTAATTAAAAAAAAAAAAAAAGTTTAGATATGGAAGGTGGGAAGGTTTTGCTTTGTTGCCCAGGCTGGCCTCAAAGTCCTGGCCTCAGTCCATCTTCCCACCTCAGCCTCCTGGGTAGATAGGATTAGAGGCTCAAGCCACTGCACCTGATGAACTCTTCTTATACCAAAAGTTCCAAGTCTTTGGTTCCTAATAAAATTTTGTTCAGGGTACAGTTATGTATTTAAAAAATCTGAATCAGCCCAAGATTTATAGACTTAGGTCAGGATTTCTCAACTTTGGCACTAGTGATATTTTGGGCCAGACCATTCCTTGTTGAGGGGGGCTGTCTTATACCTTGTAGGATGTCTGGCAGCAACCCTGGTCTCTCTCTACCCGCTAGATGCCAGTAGCAGACCCCACCCTATTCCCCAGTTATGACAACTAAAATATCTCCAGATGTTGCCAAATGTCCCTGGAGGTGGCAGGAGAGAGAACAAAATTACCCCAGGTTGATGCAAGTTGGATGTCCCAGCACCTCATGGATGTCTGTAAAGATCACCATTAATTTCATGATCTTCCTAAGTGGTGCAAGTTGAGGAGCTGCTGGACTAGATGGTCCTGCTTTCTCTTCCTACTTTCTAAGCTCCTTATCAGCAGACTCCTGGTCAGCATTTTTTGTTTTGTTTTAAATTAGAGACCAAGTGTTGCTCTGTTGCCCAGGCTGGAGTGCAGTGGCACCACCAACATTCACTGCAGCCTGGAACTCCTGGGCTTGATCGGTCTTCCCACTTTGACCTCCTAAAGCACTTGGATTATAGGCATGAGCCACCGTGCTTGGTCCTCGTAAGCTTTTAGATGTAGCATCAGATACTTCTAGGGAAGAAGGGCTGAGAAGATACTGGCTCCAGGAAGCCCCCAGGGACATTTTTGTCCTCAGATTGTTAGAGCTGACATTTATGGTGTCCGAGTGAATGACGTTGTTCTGTTATTCATACGTACAACATATTCTGGGGCAGAGACCCTGAGTGTGATGGCAACTCTCCTTTTCCTCCAGGGCCGGGTTAGGATAAGGCTTTGAGGCCCCCAAGCCCTGAAAATTATAGAGCCGCTCACCATATGTCATTCAAGATAATAATAATTCTCTCTTTTTTTTTTTTTTTTTTTTTTTTTTTTTTTTTTTTTTTTTTTTTTTTTTGAGACAGAGTCTTGCTCTGTTGCCCAGGCTAGTGTGCAGTGGTGCAATCTCGGCTCACTGAAACCTCCGCCTTCTGGGTCAAGTGATTCTCCCACTTCAGCCTCCTGAGCAGCTGGGATTACAGGCACCCGTCCCCTCATCCAGACACTTTTTTTATTTTTAGTAGAGATGGGGTTTCACCATATTGGCCAGGCTGATCTCTAAAGCCTGGCCTCAAGTGATCTGCCTGCCTCGGCCTCCCAAAGTGCTGGAATTACAGGCATGAGCCACCGTGCCCAGACAAAAAGGACTGCTGCAATAATTCTCAAATGTAAACCTCAGCAATGTTCTGATTTCTCAATGGGTACTGCAGTGTTATTTCTGAAATATCAAATTCTTGCCAAAAATTATATTTCTCTTTTTTAAAAAAATTTGTTATAGAAGTGGGGAGGGCATCATCCATTCCTAAGTGGCCAAGAGCACACACCTGTTCTAAGGGAGAAACCAGTATTGTCTTCCACACTTAACCACAACAACAAACCAGGAATGTAAATGGGTGAAGGTGATGTTGTTTCTGTGGAGAATGCTCACTAATTTATCTCAGACATCCAAATTATTAACCATCGTTGGCTACTTTATTTTATTTACTTATTTTTGAGACGGGGTCTTTCTCAGTTGCCCAGGCTCTATCATGGCTCACTGCAACCTCAAACTCCTGGCTTGTGCAATTCTCCCACCTCTGCCTCTCACATAGCTGGGACCTCAGGCACTCACCACCACAGCTGGCTAATGTTTTCATTTTTTTTTTTTTTTTTGTAGCAAAGTGGGGCATCTCACCATGTTGCCCAGGCTGGTCTTGAACTCCTGGCCTCAAGCAATCTTCCAGCCTTGGCCTCCCAAAGTGCTGCGATTACAGACATGAGATACTGTACCCAGCCAACTTTATTATTAATAATAAGTTACTTGGCCCTTGTATTAGTCTCTTTTCATGCTGTTGATAAACACACACCTGGGACTGGGCAATTTACAAAAGAAGGAGGTTTAATTAGACTTACAATTCCACGTGGCTGGGGAAGACTCATAATTATTGCAGAAGGCAAGGGGAGCAAGTCACATCTTACATGGATGGCAGCAGGCAAACAGAGAGAACTTATGCAGGGAAACTCCTCTTTTTCAGACCGTCAGATCTCATCAGACTTGTTCACTATCACAGGAACAACATGGGAAAGACTTGCCCCCATGATTCAATTACCTCCCACTGGGCCCCACCCACTACATGTGGGAATTCAAGATGAGATTTGGGCAGGGACACAGCCAAACCATATCAACCTTTACATAATAATATGGATAAATTCAGGATCAGAACACAATGAAGAGTACTGGGGCTTAGTGAAGGCTTCCCTCATTCTGTTCCATCTGTATGGGGCACCCTTCCCTGCAATATTTGCTGGACCAAATCCTACTTATCAAGGCTTAACTCAAATGCCTCCTTCTCCATGAAGACTTCCTTGACCATGCCCCTCTCAAGAATAGATTGTGCTTCAGTCTGTCTTGGGTTTCATTTATATGGCTGATTAATACTTGAGTCCTACAATTATTTCTTTTTTTATTATACTTTAAGTTCTGGGGTACATGTGCACAACGTGCAGGTTTGTTACACAGGTATACATGTGCCATGGTGGTTTGCTACAACCATCAACCCATCATCTACATTAGATATTTCTCCTCATACTATCCCTCCCCTAGCCCCCCAACCCCTGACAGGCCCCAGTGTGTGATGTTCCCCTCCCTGTGTCCATGGATTCTCTTTGTTCAACTCCCACTTATGAGTGAGAACAAGCAGTGTTTGGTTTTCTGTTCCTGTGTTAGTTTGCTGAGACTGATGGTTTCCAGCTTCATCCATGTCCCTGCAAAGGACATGAACTCATCCTTTTTTATGGCTGCATAGCGTTCCATGGTGTATATGTGCCACGTTTTCTTTATCCAGTCTGTCGTTGATGGGCATTTGGGTTGGTTTCAAGTCCTTGCTATTGTGAACAGTGCTGCAATAAACATACGTGTGCATGTGTCTTTATAGTAGAATGATTTATAATCCTTTGGATATATACCCAATAATGGGATTGCTGGGTCAAATGGTATTTCTGGCTCTAGATCCCTGAGGAATCACCACATTGTCTTACACAGTGGTTGAACTAATTTACACTGCTACTAACAGTGTAAAAGCATTCCTATTTCTCCACATCCTCTCCAGCATCTATTGTTTCCTGACTTTTTAATGATCGCCATTCTAACTAACATAAGATGATATCTCATTGTGGTTTTGATTTGCATTTCTCTAATAACCAGTGATGATGAGCTTTTTTTTATATGTTTGCAATTACTTCTTAATTGAGGTGAAATTCACATAGTATAAATGTAATCATTTTAAATATACAATTCAGTGGCATTTAGTAAATTCTCAGTGGTGTGCAACCATCACCTCTGTCTAATTCCAGAACACTCCCATCACCCAAAGAAGACCCTGTATCCATTAAGTAGTCACTCCACATTTCCCCCTCCTCCCAGATCCTAGCAATCACTCATCTACTTTCTATCTCTATGGATTTACCTATTCTGGATATTTTGTCAATGGAATTGTACAATATGTGATTTTTTGTGTCTGGCTTCTTTCACTTTTTCGAGGTTTGTCTACCTTGTATCAATGCTTCATTGTTTTTATGAAGGAATAACCTGCCATTGCATAGGTAGATGATATCTTGTTTATCTATCTGTTGATGGACGTTTAGGCTGCTTCCACTTTTGGCTATTGTGAATAGTGCTGCTATGAACATTAGCGTACAAGTTTTCACATGGACGTGTTTCCTGTTCTCTTACGTATACAACTAGGAATGGAACTGCTCGGTCATACTCCAACCTGTTCACCAAAGCAGCTGCACTAGTTTTCATTACTGCCAGCAGTATACAGGGTTCTTGTTCACTGCATCCTGGCCAACACTTGTTATGGTTTTGCGTGTGTGTGTTTATTATAGCCATCCTAGTGGATGGGCGGTCCCTGGAATTTTGATTTGTTTTTATATCTTCCTTGTTCTCCGCCAGTAGACGGTGAGTTGCTTGACGTCTGGGATTGCTGCTTACTCACCAGAAACCTTGTGTAAGAGTTAACCATGGGCTGAGTTTGAACCTTGTTCTTTTTGTTTATGATATATGATCTTGAGCAAGTCATGCAGCTCAAGGACTAAGCTTGAATTCTTTCATCTGCAAGACGGAAGCCTCTGGAGTTGTTAAGGAAAAGAAATGCAATTCAGCTTTAGTGCCTAGGATGGTGCCTGGACTATGGTGATTTCTCCATAAAGGTTTGCTGTAACGGTCATGATTGTGACATCCCCAAGTGCTTAGAACCTAGTACCTGTTACATGAGCGTTTGTTAAATGAATCAATGAATCCTTTGCTATTGCACAATTAGCCCTCTTTTTTACTTTCTATCAACTGCTCCCCTGACTCCAGACAACACTGTTACAAATTCATCACTCCCCAGATAAGGCAGACAGAAAGAGTGGCTGGATCAATGGGAATGGTTCCCCGGAAAAGTATGACCTGAAAGCCCTGACGTGCACACCATGTATCGAGGATGGGATGGGTAGAGAGTACAGCGAGCTTGTATCCGCAAAGGGAAGAAGAAATAAAAGAGCTTTGCTTTCTTAAGATGAAAACACTCAGCCTTCTTAGAAAAGGATAACTTCAGGAAGTGCCTTGTTGAAGGTTAGATCAATGGCCCCAGGGGAGAGAAGGAACAATTCTATCCACACTTGAAGGTTGCAGAGGGGGCTTGAGGTGCTCTTACGTATCGAGGGCCCAAAAGATGGCCTCACCTCCTCCTTCCAATTCTGTGAGGATGGCTAGGATTGGGCAGAGCCCCTGGGATCAACCACTGGGCAGCTTGCCTTCGTTCCTGTAAGCATCTCTAGAATCCATCTCTTGCTACATTCTCCTCACACTGGCCTTCTCTTTGTTCCTTTGAACACACTGACTGTGCGACACCGGTCAGTGACTCCCACCATCCTGGCCCTTACACTTGTTGTTCTCTCTGTCCCAGGAGTCCCTATCCCTCTTTCCTCCCTCATTCCTCTTCAAACCTCGCCTCTCAGAAAAACCCTGCCCCATCCACCGACTGAAAGGGCAGCTTCCATGTGAACCCCATTCATTCTCTTACTCTGCCTAATTTGTCACGTTTTCCTTTTTCATGTTTATTTCACATAAAATAAATGTTTTTAATGGGAATATTTCCCACATAAAATAATAAAACACCCATGTATCCATCTCCCAGATGTCATAAGTCGCCAATATTTTGCCACATTTGCTTACTTCAAATGCTCCCCTTTCAATCAACTTTATTGAGATGGAACTTACTGTTTGTTGATTTTTGGCAAATGCACATGTAAGTGCTACCACAATCAAGATGCAGCAAATTGCCATCACCCAAGAAAGGTTCTTCCTTTCTCTCACCGTGCTATATTTTTCTTCCTAATACTTAGCATTACCTGAAATCATCTCATTGATATATTTTTTAAAATCTATGTACTGTCCATCTCCCCCACAGGAGTGTATGCTCTGTAAAGTCAGGGCATGGTCTCGCTGATGTATCCCCAGTCCTGGTACATAGTAAACTGCTTTTAAAATAAAAGGAAATGTCACTGTGACTTATGAACCTGGGAGGAGCAAAGTCTGGGAGGACCTGGATGGCCTGGGCTCCTGCAGAATCCTCAGCATTGCTCATCCTAGAGTAGATGTGTCAGCAGGGTCATGTCCTAAAGCCACTGCATCTTCCAAGTCCTTGAGAAGCAGCAGGAAACCCCTAGCAACAGTGCAAAAGGGCTTGAACTTCTTTTATTACTCAAGACACTCAGTTGACCATTCCTATTTTGAAAATCTCCATACTTGGATACCCAGGGCAGGGCAGCAGGAATCTAAAGGGGAGGAAGCGGACAGATGAGGTATGATGTGAAGGGGGCAGGTCCCATCTAAAGGAGCACTGCACAGCTCTGTGGCCAGATGTTGGATTAAAGAAAATTACTCAATGACACTTCTCTTTTATTTTATTTTATTTTTTTTGAGATGGAGTCTCGCTCTGGTACCCAGGCTGGAGTGCAGTGGTGCGATCTCGGCTCACTGCAACCTCTGCCTCCTGGGTTCAAGTGGTCTGCCTCAGCCTCCCAAGTAGCTGGGATCACAGGTGCATGCCACCACGTCTGGCTAATTTTTGTATTTTTAGTAGAGATAGGATTTCACCATGTTGGCCAGGTTGATCTCGAACTCCTGACCTCAGATGATCCATCCACCTCGGCTTCCCAACGTGTTGGGATTACAGGCGTGAGCCACCGCGCCCAACCCTCAATGATGCTTCTTAAAGTGACAAGGCAGACTTTATTGAGGATCATCATGATATGTATAGGGACCACAGTAATGGGATTTTGCAGTCATAGAGAGAGACTGGGCCTCAGCCTCAAATGCAGCACAGACAAGTGGGAATCCGTAGCCATGGAGCAAAGTTGGGGGTCAGGGATTTTTAAAAATTACTGAGAGGAAGCATCAGAGGAGTCAGGGGAACTCTGGCTAAATCAACCTGGCAGGATTTTTGCTGGAGACAGGCCAGGGTGATCAGACATTACCTGGGGCATGATGGAGAATGAGGAACCTGTCTGGGCACGATGGCTCCTACCTGTTATCCCAGCAATTTGGGAAGATCACTTGGGGCCAGGAGTTCAAGACCAGCCTGGATAACACAGCAATACCTCACCTCTTAAAAAAAAAAAAATTAGCCAGGTATAGTGGCACATGCCTGTAATCCCAGCTATTCAGGATGTTAAGGTAGTAGGATCCCTTGGCCCAGGAGTTTGAGGTTGCAGGGAGCTATGATCATGCCATTGCTCCAGCCTGGGTGACAGGGTGAGACCTTGTCTCAAAAAAAAAAAAAAAAAGTGGTGAGAGAGAGAGAGAGAATGAGGAACCTGACCAAACTGATTTAGCAGAGTTCTTTGCAGAAACTGGATTTGACAAGGTGGTGCACTGATGGGCCTAGGAGGTTTAGGAGCCTGACTAAAGTTTGGTCAAGTAAAGAATCTTTGTCTCTTGCCTGGTGGGAATGCCAGTGTTACCAGATTTTCCTGTTTTTCAAGCAAGGCAAGAAATCCAGATTTTTAAAAAAATGTGAAATAACTTGATTCTTGAATTATGTAATAATTAACAAGTAATTATAAGTTACAATGTGATGTGGGGCAAACAAAACACACCTTTAGGCTGTTTGTTAGCAGCCTCCGAGTTACCATGAGAGGTTGTTTCTTGTTTGTTTGGGGACTAACTCACTCGGTACAGGAATCTTTTGGTTTGACTGTTCACCCTGTCAGCAGATGTTTATTGAGTATCTACTATGTGCTAGGCATTGTTCTAGAGCTGCTGGGTATTGTGCTAGGCATTTGGCATTAATTTGCTGAAATGACTGACATCAGAAAAGATAGAGATGAAGGCTAGATAGATGATAGATAAAGATAGATAATAGATGTAGATAAACAGATGATTGATCGATAATAGATGGTTAGATTATAGAGAGATGAGATAGATGATTGATAGACAGATAGAAAGATAGATAGATAGATAGATAGATAGATAGATAGAGATCTTACCCTTTAAAGATACATGTTGAAATATTACAAATAATATAATGACTGGGAGTTACTTCAGAGGAATATGGGGAGTTGAATGAAGGTGTAAGTGAAGAGAGATTCACTATGAGATGAGAATTTTTGAAGCTGAGTGATGTTTGGGTATGAAGATGATGGGGTATACTCTTCTGTCTGATTTTGAAATATGACTGGAAATTTCCCACACTAAAATGCTTGTCTTAATGTCCTTATCAGTTAAAGAATAATTCTGAAGGATATACAGGTAAAATGACACCATGTCGAGGACTTAGTTTAAAATATTCAGCTAAAATATTTCACAAGTCAGGATATAGGTGAAACACTATTTGGCAAAATGCCCGTAATTGTTACAATTTTGTGATGGATAGATGGAGATTTGTTATGCTAGTCTATTGTTTTGTACATGGCTGAAATTTTCTACAATACTTTTTTTTTTTTTTAAAGGGACAGAGAAGTGGGAGGCCTCCTGCTTTCTAGGTATTTTTGGCAGTATGCAGTCATGCACTTAGGTGTTCATGGGAATTTTCCACAGTGTGATAGAGGGTACTATTAAGGGGATGGGTACTCTTCAACAAGGGATGTCTCTGCGCTGAGTGTAGCTATGGTGAGGTTAGAAGCGTGGGATCTATTGGGGATTCCAGGTTAAGAACAGATTTCTCACTCAGATAGTTACCCTGCAGGGCATTCTACCTCCAGGTATCCTATTGGATAGCAGAGTAACAGCAGTCAGATTCTCTGGAATCAAATCAGCCTCCCTGGGTCTAAGTACCAGCTCTACCACTTTCTTGCCGTGGCTTTGGACATGTTATTTAACCCTGTGAGTCTCAGTTTCCTCATCTGTTAAAGAGTTAATACTAATACCTCACAGGCTCATTAGTCGTTACATGTAAAGCGCTTAGCATAGTATATGGCAGTGAAACTTTTTTTTATTATTGCTGCTTTTGTTGTTATTGTTGTTGCTGTTGAGTGATCTAAGAGTGGAAAAAACTCAGAGATAGATGGACCACAATAATTGGAGGCAGAGATGAAAAGAAGTCACACACAGAGGCACCCACTGTCAACTGATGCGCCCACAGCAACCTGTTTGTGGGCTGCTGCAATCAATTTCTTGCATGGTAGGTGCAAAAGGAATAAAAGGAGAAGGCAACTTCCTGACCATTTCCTTTCTCTACAGAATGAAGTGGAGCTGGGGGAGCTGCTTCTGTCACTGAATTATCTCCCAAGTGCTGGCAGACTGAATGTTGATGTCATTCGAGCCAAGCAACTTCTTCAGACAGATGTGAGCCAAGGTTCAGGTACCGTGTGATTCCCCGCTTCTCACTTTATTAATGGGGCATCTGTGTTTGTGTGGGGGACCCAGTTTTCTTTTTCTGTATCCTAGATGAGCATTACTCATCTCAGGATGAGGCAGGTAAAAGATGCCATCTTAGTAACCCTATTGGAATTGGGGAGTTGACTGAGGCCAGTCGTGATAACCACTGGAAACTTAAATCCTCTTTGAACCCAAGAAGTGACTTGGCCTTTCCAAATGCTATTCCTGCAATGGAGACGCCATCCTGCAGGTGGCGATAGTGTGCAGAAACTATCCATTCTAATCAACGAGCGTGGAGGACACACTCTGAGGTTTTTGCCAGCTCATTTCATGTGTGCCATAAATCTTTATGAATTCTAGCTCTGAAAAGACTTGTATTTAAAGTGTGTACATTAAAGCAAAATCCATTCAAACATGACTTTCAATGGAACGGAACAGATTCCATTCCATCTGTATGTTGCTTCTCCCATGAAAGCAAAGGATATTACTGTGAAAGCAGCTGTAGTCACAGGGATCTGTTCAGCTCAGTGGTGGAATTATTGTCTTCTCTGAATGCAGTAGCTAAAATAAATTACTTTTGTGATAAGGTGACAGCTAGAAGACACTTTGCACTCTCAAAAGCCACATCATAAAAACAGAGGCTTAGAAAGGGCCAGTGGAGGCAATGGTATTAAGACTGAAGAGTTTCAGACTCACCACAATGGGAGAGTCAGTATGATAAAATCATTAAGGTTATAGGAGTCAAATGATCTGGCTTGCAAATGATATGGCTTTGGGGAATTTACTTAATATGCCTCAATTTCTCAATCTCAAAAATTGACATAATAACCGTATTCATCTGTTGTTTAAACAAACATTAAATTAGATAATGTACATGAATCCCTTTGTAAACTATAAAATGATCTAAAAATGTTATAATTCTGCCATCTCTATTCTCCTGTATATGGGCTATGGGCTCACTGAAATGATAATGGTTTTCCACAGGCAGAAATCCAAGGCAGTCTCTGAGTCTGATTCTGTGTCACCAGCAAGATCTTTAAAAATTGATTTCTCACCTTGAGTCCTCAGTTTTCTCATCGGTAAAACTAACACAATGCTAACATGTGGGAGGAGCTCAACAAATATTAGATGACTAAAGGAAGAGGGAAAGGGATAAGCAGATAAGCAGATAGATGGGAAAATGGACGGATAATAGATGGATGGATGCTTGAGCTGTCAAATAGATAAGAAAACGGATGGATGGAAAATGGATAGATAAAAATATGGTGAGATGATGAATGGATCAGTGAACTGACGGATGGGAAGATGGATGGATGGATAGATAGACAGGTGGATGAATGGATGGACTATGAGATGAATGAAAAGTTGAATGGATGGATGGATAGAAGAATGGATGAATAAAAAGATAGATGGATGGGAGGTTGAATGGCAGAATGACTGGACAGATTAGGTTTCATGATCTCCAACATTCTATGATGCTGTGTCTAATTTTCAGATCCCTTTGTGAAAATCCAGCTGGTGCATGGACTCAAACTTGTGAAAACCAAGAAGACATCCTTCTTAAGAGGCACAATTGATCCTTTCTACAATGAATCCTTCAGCTTCAAAGTTCCCCAAGAAGAACTGGAAAATGCCAGCCTAGTGTTTACAGGTAGGTAGCACTCCAACATCTGATGAACTCCAGGTGAGGCACGTTCAACCGACTGTCCTAGAGACAGAAGGCATCTAGAGGGAGTTACATTTAAGAACTTAATGTCTGGCGTTCAACTACCTGGGGTTGAACCCACTGAACATCTATGAACTGGGGCAGGACTCATAGAGCCCTATAATATAATTGTTAGAAATGTGTACTCGAGCCAAATTTCCTCAGACTGTCACATAATAACTAAGGTCTTTGGCAAGTTACTTAACTCCTCTGAGCTTCAGTTTCCTCATCTACAAAACGTGAACAATAATAGTACTTGTGGCGTAGGTTTGTTGTGAACAGTAAATGACTTATGACTCTGGAATATACTTGGTACATAATAAGTACTCACTGTGTGTTAGTTTTGATGATGATGGTGGTGATGATTCAAGTTCCCTGCAGTCAAATAGAGAAGCATATGAGAAAACAGGGTCACCTAACTCAGGGAAAGGGATTTTGAAAGTCTTCCCAAAGGGTATAGTATTTAAGCAGAGGCTTCATATGTCACTGGTAGAATTTAGTCCATTTTTCCAAGATGTAATCTAATGTATTATTTCCAGAGTGTATTAGTTATTTATTGCTGCATAATAAATCACCCCAAAATTTAGTAGCTTAAAACAATAAACATTTATATCTCATAGTCCCCGTGGGTCAGAAATCCAGGTATACAAAGCTTTGCTGTATAGTTCTGTCTGAAACCTCTGACAAGGCTGCAGTCAAGGTATTGACTGGGGCTGCAGTCTCATCTGAAGATTCAACTGGGGGAGGATCTCTTTTCAAGGTCATTCGCAGTTTTCAGCAGGATTTAGTTCCCTGCAGGCTGTTGAACTGGGGACCTCAGTCCCTTCCTGGCTGTTGGCCAGTGACCTTCCTCAATTCCTTGCCACATGGGCTTCCCCATAGGACAACTCACAACATGGCTTTCATCAGAGTGGTCAAGTGAGGGAACACGAATCGTAAGGAAGAGTCTTTTTTGTAATCTAATACTGGAAATGACATCCTATTACTTTCATTATATTCTACTCACTAGAATAGGTCCAGCCCACACTCGGGAGGAAGGGATTACACAAGGTATAAAGAATGGGAGGTGGGAACCACTGGGAGTCATCTTAGAAGCTACTCACCACAACAGGAATAGAGTTAGTAGGAGTAATGGTTATTATTTCTTGTGTTCTAATTACAGTATGTACTTCCCTTTATAATTGCTAATATTCACCATAACCCACCCTGTCAAGTTGGTGTCTTCATCCTCAACTTACAGATCTAGGGACTGAGGCTTAAAACCTAAGCAACCTACACAAAGTCTCAAGCTGATAGAATCAGAATTCAAGCTCTGGTCTTGCCAGCTCCACATACCAAGGGATCTATATTTCCTCAAGAACCCAGGTAGGGCTAGCATTGGTGATCTGACATCATCCTTCAAGACATCTTTCTCCAGGGTAACTGCAAACTCTCCTCTATTTAGATCTTGTCTAGAACTCTGGGCTCCAGGTCTCCCAAGAAACCAATTCATGGCTGAAAAATCCTTGCATGCAAGATTTCCCCTATATAAACTTGTTGCTCCTTCTCTCCAAGGTTGCAAATGTCTGTCCTCTGAGATCCCTCCGAAGCAGGTTGGTTCTGGGCTTTCTCAAGGCCTGTCACCCATAGAGTCTGTATTGAATCAGGGGATGCCTGCCCTATGCAGATATAATGATCCTTTCTAATGCAGTCTGTGATGGCTGCTGTCCAGATGGAGTTACAAATAGGCAAGAGCCTCACTCTCTCCTAGGTTTCAGGCCAACACAGAAGACAGTCACCTCTGACTCCTTAAATGCTGCACAGGCAGGCAATGGGAACTACTGTGTATTAAACCAAGACAGAGATAAAAAATGAAGCCTCCTTTCCCAAGTGCCTGCTGAGAATAAGGGACCTCCTATTGTTAGCTTAGTTGAGGAGAGAACCCCAGGGGAAACTGAGAGCCCACATGGAAAGCCCTGACACTTCATATTTTACTTAACATTTTATGATAAATGTACCACACACGTGTTATAATGAGTGACACCATGAAAAAGATGTGTAAGGACAGAGAATCAGAGGAGAACAGGGGTTATGTGCCTGTGCTGGGGAGCTGGTGTCTGGGTCCTGGCTTTACCACTCACCTACTTTGGTGGCCCTGAGCAAGATCTGTGGGCTTAGGTCTTCTCAGCTGTAAAATGGGGATAACAATACAGGATACTTCACAGGATTGTTGTGTGCATTCAAGATAGAATGCACATAATTCAGTGCGATCAATAAACATACGGTGCTGAGCACTGTGCCGCCCATAGTAAGCACTCTAGAACTGTTAACTATTATTAAAGGGAAAGTTTAATGTTTTCCTTTTTTCTCCCACACCCATGGGGCAGCCACCACCTTCTCACTCTCTCATGCAGTTTTGTTTATTTCAGAGTGTTTTCTTGCTGTGGAATCCTTCCCATTTTTTTTTTTTTTTTTTTTTTTTTTTTTTGAGACAGTCTCATTCTATCTCCCAGGCTGGAGTGCAGTGGTGTGATCTTGGCTCACTGCAACCTCCGCCTCCCAGGCTCAAGCAATTCTCATGCCTCAGCCTCCTCAGTACTTGGGATTATACGTGCACGCCACCATGCCCGGAAACATTTTTAATATTTTTTGTAGAGACAGGGTTTTACCGTGTTGGCCAGACCAGTCTCAAACTCCTGACCTCAAGCAATCCACCCACCTCGGCCTCCCAAAGTGCTGGGATTACAGGCATGAGCCACCACACCCAGCCTGATGTCTTTCTTTAATGCCTTCCCCTTTCCAATTCCTTCTCCCTGAAGTCAAGCCTTTAATGTTCTGCCGTGTATCATTCCACACTTTTTTCCTTGTTCACACAATAATATCCACATACAGAGGGTTCTGTTCCTTTAAAACATTATTCATGAATTCAACAAGTGTGTATTAAACACCTTCTGTGCCAGGCAGTGCTTCCAAGTTCTGGGAATAGAGCAGTGAACAAAACAGACCTGATCCTTGCCCTGGCGGAGGTTACCAGGACATTCCATGGATACCACGTTGACGCTTGCTTCGGTGTAATTAACAATGAATGTGTTCATTGCCTTCAGATCAATATGAATACAAATGGATTTGACTTTTTATTTTTAATAACTGCATTAGATACTGTTGCATGATGTAGTATGATAAAGGTGAGATTATTTATTCTGGAGGTGGGGGGTATGACAGAGCTTTAGGGATTGTGATTAGAACTCCAGTAAAATACATGGAAGTATGGAAAATTTTGCATATAGTTGCAGAGGTTTTTCTGAATTCCTTGAATCCCATATGGTTACCTCATAAGGCTCAAACTAGAAGGGTCGTCACACCACACCCCCCCATACATCTTTTATTCAACCCACAGCACTTCAGGTGGCAACCGTCAGCTGGGGCAGTGGTCAGCTGAGGCCATCAGGTGAGTCTTGTACTCTCCATTCACAGAAGACCCGCTTCTCTCCTGTAAGTTTTGGGCCCCTGGCTTGGAAGTTCATGTTCCTCTGGTTAAAAAGCTCATTGAAAATATTCTTTCTGGAGGAGGAAGAATTGCCTGCCCGACCCTTAAATCAGGGATTCTCAACCCTGGCTCTACCTTAGAATTACCTGGGAGCTTTAAAATGCTACCAGTGACTGCACTGTATCCCGCAGAGACTCTAAAGCAACTGGACTAGGCTGAGGCACTGAGCATCTATAAGTAGCTATTTTTTAAAAGTACCCCAGATATTTCTATGGCTCATTCATTGTTCCGAACCACAGCTGTGAGTGGAAATCCCAGCTAGGGTGGCATTTTACATAAAGGGTACTGGCTGGAATAATATGAGAAATGTGTCTTAAGTTGGTATGTATCTCAGCAAAGCTACAGTTCTCCTGAACTCAAATTCATAAGGTTCTAACCCGCTTTATTTGTCCACTGAGGAAAAGAGCTGTCACCTCTAGGACGAGGATCCAAAACCCAGCCTATTACCATGTTTCCAAACACTTCATAAGAAAAGTAAGGTTAATCTGCAATTTAGCATTTGCCATGAATCACTGGTAAAAGCCTGTAATTAGCTGGTAAGCTGGACTTTCTGAACACTTGTTTTCCTGTGTGGGATGAGGATTCGTCTGCAATTTTCAATCAGGTGGTTTCTGCAGCTGAGGTTTAAAAATAAAAAACGAAAAGAGGGGTAAAATTGCTTTTCACCTCCCAAGATAGCAACACACAGCCCGGAGGGCTTCCAGGAAATTCAGGAAGGTTTACTGAACCAAAGTAAAGTGGAGCTGGCCACTGAAGTGATTGAGTTTTTACTGGATGTTGGGAAAAAGAAGGAAAGAAAGTATATTGGTCCGTTCTCGCATTGTTACAATGAAATAACTGAGACTGGGTAATTTATAAAGAAAAGAGTTTAATTGGCTTCTGGTTCCTCAGGCTGTACAGGAAGCATGAGAGTGGCATCTGCTTGGCTTCCCAGGAGGCCTCAGGAAACATACTGTCATGGAGGAAGGCAAAGAGGGAGCGTGCACCTTACATGGCCAGAGCAGGAGGAAGAGAGTGAAGGGGAAGGTGCCACACACTTTTAAACCAGCAGATCTCAGGAGAACTCACTCACTATATAGTACCAAGGGAGACGATGCTAAACCATTCATGAGGAATCCACCCTTATGATCCATCACCTCCCACCAGGCCCCACCTCCAACACTAGGGTTTACAATTTGACATGAGATTTGGGTGGAGACACAGATGCAAACCACATCAGAAAGACAGAGAAAAGAAATGCAGCTTGATGGCAAATCTTCAAAAAGTTAAAAATAGAATGACCATGTGATCTAGCAATTGCACTTGTAGCTATAAACCCAAAAGAATTGAAAGCAGGGACTCAATCTGTTATTTGTACACCTACGTTCATAGCAGCCTTATTTACAACCACTAACAGGTGGAAGCAACCTGAACATTCATCGACAGATAAATGGGTAAACAAAGCAGTGCTAGCCGGGCGCAGTGGCTCACGCCTGTAATCCCAGTACTTTGGGAGGCAGAGGCGGGCGGATCACGAGGTCAGGAGATCGAGACCATCCTGGCTAACACGGTGAAACCCCATCTCTACTAAAAATACAAAAAAATTAGCCGGGCGCGGTAGCGGGTGCCTGTAGTCCCAGCTACTCAGGAGGCTGAGGCAGGAGAATGGCGTGAACCCAGGAGGTGGAGCTTGCAGTGAGCCGAGATCCGGCCACTGCACTCCAGCCTGGGCGACAGAGCAAGACTCCGTCTCAAAAAAAAAAATAAATAAAGCAGTGCATACATACAATGGAATATTACTCAGCCTTAAATAGGAAGGAAATTCTGACTCACGCTACAACATGGATGAACCTGGAAGAAATTATGCTAAGTGAAACAAGCCAGATAGAAGAGGACAAATACTGTATCATTCCACTTCCGTGAAATATCTAGAGTAGTCAAATTCATAGACAGAAAGTAGAATAGAGATTATCAGGAGCTGGGGGAAGGAGAGGATAGAGAGCTATTATTTAATTGATGAAGACTTTCAGTTGGGCAAGTTAAAAAAAAGGTTTTGGAGGTCAGGCACAGTGGCTCACGCCTGTAATCCCAAAACTTTGGGAGGCCAAAGCGGGTGGATCACCTGAGTTCGGGAGTTTGAGATCAGCCTGGCCAATATGGTGAAACCCCATCTCTACTAAAAATACACAAATTAGCCAGGTGTATTAGGTGGGCACCTGCAATTCCAGCTACTCAAGAGGCTGAGGCAGGAGAATCACTTGAACCTGGGAGGAGGAGGTTGCAGTGAGCCGAGATCATGCCATTGCACTTCAACGTGGGCGACAAGAGTGAAACTCTGTCTCAAAAAAAAAAAAAAAAATTCTGGGGACGGACAGTTGTGATGATTACACAACACTGTGAATACACTTAATGCCACTGACCTGTGTATCTAAAAATGGTTACTTTTATGTTACATGTATTTTGCTATAATTAGAAGGAAAGAAAAAATAAATAAATGAAGCTTGAGCCCAGGAGATCCTAAGCAATTCAGAGAAGTACCTGGATGCTGATGCTGGAACCTGGCATACTGTTCTTTTCCCTGAGAAAAGAATGTTCTTTCATTGCCACTTTGAGGGAATAGTTAGGCATAATAGTTAGGAACCAGACCCTTAGCTTGGGTACATGTTCTTGACTTACTTGCTGTGTAATCTTGGCACTCTGCTTGGCCTCTCTTTGCCTTAGCTTCCTCACCTGTAAAATGGGGATAATGGTGAATTGTTGCAAAGTCCAAATGGGTGAATAGACATAAAGGCTTAGAGCAATACTTGGCTCAGAGAAAGTCCTCTTTAAATATGAGATGAGATTATTATTGCTTGAAAGACATCCAAGTTATGCAACTAGATGCTACCTTGAGCTTATCTGAAGAAAGGCTACATATATATACATACATAAATAGTATAGTTTATCTACCTGTCTACATAGAGTCTGAGATTCTGTGGAAAACCCAAAGAGGGAAGGAAACAATTATTTTGCAGAATTACCTGGGTAGGGTATTGTCTTCCCTCTCAATGTTAGAGAAAGGCCCTCTGTCTTCTGGAGGTAAAGTTTTGGAGAAATCCCTAAATTTGAAGGAACCAAATGTCATATGTTGAGCCTCTAGCCTTCTCCCTTCCTTAGTTTCCCCTAAGTGGTCAGGGTTTCCTGTCCTTCTGAAAGGCACTCAAAACCCTCTGTATGCTGGGCAGAGTGGCTCACACCTATAATCCCAACACTGTGGTAGGCCAAGGCGGGTGACTCATCTGAGGTCAGAAGTTCAAGACTAACCTGGCCAACATGGTGTAACCCTGTTTCTACTAAAAATACAAAAATTAGCTGTGTATGGTGGCGGGTGCCTGCTATCCCAGCTACTCGGGAACCTAAGATCGTGCCATAGCACTCCAGCCTGGGTGACAAGAGTGAAACTCCATCTCAAAAGAAAAAAAAAAGACAAAAACACTCTTGTTCCCTTGGCAAACTTGGTCAAGAGACCCTCGGCTTAGGAAGCGTTCCCAAAGCCTGGGGCAAGGCAGGTGGAGGAACTGCTTCTTTCTGGCCACCTGTTATGGCTGAGGTGGGAGGGGGTGGGAGCAGCTTCCTGGGGTAGGAGTTGACCATGTGTCTGTCCTTACTGATTAAATTTTTGGAGCACCTACTATGTACCTGGCACCGTGCTAGATGTTATGTATTCCACAGAGAACCAGACATTCACGGCCTGTGTTCTCATGGAGTTTAATTCTAGTAGAGGCAGACGGACATTAATTGAATGCCACACCAATAACGATTGAATTGTAAATTGGTCTAAGGGCTCTGAAGGAGAGATGCAGGGCACATTTCAGAGTGTCTGACCCAGTCTGTGAAGTGAGAGGAGCTGACACGTGAGCTGGGAGCTGAAGGACGAGGAGGTATTAATCAGCAGACAGGATTGCAGGGGATGCAGAGAGGTTGACCGGGCTCCAGCCCCAGAAGAGAAATTGAGGCTGACGTCACATTTCAACCTGGGAGCTAAAACTGCCAGGGGTTGGCATGAAAGACCCCCACACCCTGCTGCCTGCTGCAGGAATGGACTAGGGCATAGGCTTAGAGAGGTCTCACCAATAATAAGCAGTGCAGGACAGCTATGGAACACACAGAAAAGAAACAAGGCAAAGACAGACATGCCTCAATTTTTGCCAACCCTTGGTGTCTCTAGCTAAGACTAGAGAATGTGGTGTCTCTATTTTCACATGCATCTGCATTGCCCAGGGATTGGTTAAAATGCAAATTCCAACTTGGTAACAGGAGGCCGAGGTGGGCCTGGAATTCTGCATTTCTAACAGTTCCCAGGTGATGCCGACGCTGTGGGGCTGCAGACCACATTTTGGGAAACAAACAGACCCGGGAAGGGCATCAGGGTGAATGATGATTGATTGTGCCAGTGCATTAATAAGAATTAAACCCTTGGCCCCGTGCAGTGACTCACACCTCTAATCCCAGCAATTTGACAGGCTAAAGGGCGCGGATCGTTTGAGTCCAGGAGTTTGAGACCAGCCTGGGCAGCATGGCAAAACCCCATCTCTACTAAAAATACAAAAATTGGCTGGGTGCGGTGGTGCATGCCTGCAGTTCCAGCTACTCGGGAGGCTTAGGTGGGAGGATCGCTTGAGCCTGGGAGGTGGAGGTTGCAGTGAGCCAAGATTGTGGCACTGCATTCCAGTCTAGGTGACAGAGCCAGTCCCTGTCTCAAAATAAATAAACAAACAAACAAACAAACAAACAAACAAACAAACTCTCTAGCACTGGTCCCTATCCCTGCACATCATCTGACTCCCTAACCCTGTCTGTACATTAGTATTACTCAGGGACTTTAAAAAAATTCAGATGCCCAGTTCCTAGAACAGATAAACGGAATCAGCCCAGGCGTCTGGGTTTTTTGGGGTTTTGGAAGGCATCTGTATTCTTCAAAGCTCCCAAGTGGCTCTCTTGTGCAGGCTGGGTTGGCCAATCTTTGCCTCTACTGTTCCGCTTCCCTCCCACCCTGCTGTCTGTCTGGAGGCCTCCCAGGCCCCTCTGTGAGAGCGAGTGCCAAGGCACCTGGTCTGTGTTCCATAATTGCTTGGCTTTCTGCAGCTGTGGCATCAAATCGGGTAACTGAATCTGCTGGTGAGATGAGATGGGTGGGGAGGCGCGGCGGGGAATGGATGGGAGGGCTGGAGGGCAGCGTGCCAGCCTCTTGTTTGGAAAGACCCCAGGTCAAATGGGCACTGGAGGGTGTTCTTTAAAGCTGTTGGAGGCCAGGCACGGTGACTTACATGTATAATCCCAGTACTTTGGGAGGCTGAGGCAGTAGGATCACTTGAGTACAAGAGTTCAAGACCAGCCTGGACACATAGCAGGATCCCATTTCTACAAAAAAGAAAAAAAAAAACTAAAAATTAGCTGGGCATGGTGGTGCATGCCTGTCATCCCAGCTATTCAGGAGGCTGAGGTGGGAGGATCACTTGAGTCCAGGAGGTCAAGGCTGCAGTGAGCTAGGATCATGCCACTGCACTCCAACGTGGGCAACAGAGTGACACTCTGTCTCAAAAAGTAAAATTAAGTTAAAAATAAAAGGTGTTGGAGTTTGGGAAGCAGGATAGTGGAGAGGCAGAGGGTCTCCAGCAGAGAAGAGAAGAGGAAGGAATTGAGGGGCAGAGCATTCTGGGAGAGCCTGAAATTTCCTTGAGATGGAGAGATGAGTGGGCTTGTTCCAGGGCACAGATGCTTTCCTACAGCCCTACCCTGGCCACAGCCCACCCATGACATACCTTCTCCCTGCAGCCATGCAGCAGCCTCTGTCTTTTCCCCTTCTAGCCTGACTTAGTGAGCACCAGGCTCAACACTGCTTCCTAGAGAGAGGGTTGCATGGCTATTCAGACTATGGATTGGAGTGAGCTACAGTTTGGTTCAAATTTCACCTTTTGGTCAGTCACAGTGGTTCACACTTCATACCTGTAATCCCAGCAATATGGGAGGCCTAGGCAGGAGGATTGCTTGAAGCCAGGAGTTCAAGACTAGCCTAGGCAACATAGTGAGACCTTATCTCCACAAAAAATTAAAAAAATTACCCAGGCATAGTGGTGCTTGCCTGTAGTCCCAGCTACTCAGGAAGCTGAGTTGGGAGAATCACTTGAACCCAGGAATTCAAGTCTGCAGTAAACTATGATCACGCCACTGAACTCCAGCCTGAGGGACAGTGTGGGACCCTGTCTCAAAAAAAGAAAGAAAGAGAGAGAGAGAGAGAGAGAGAGAGAGAGAGAGAGAGAGAGAGAAAGAGAAAGAGAAAGAGAAAGAGAAAGAGAAAGAGAAAGAGAAAGAGAAAGAGAAAGAGAAACAGAAAGAGAAACAGAAAGAGAAACAGAAAGAAGAGAAGAGAAGAGAAGAGAGAAGAAAGAAGGAAAGAAAGAAAGAAAGAGAAAGAAGGAAAGAAAGAAAGAGAAAGAAAGAAAGAAAGAAAGAAAGAAAGAAAGAAAGAAAGAAAGAAAGAAAGAAAGAAAGAAAAGACAGACAGAAAGGAAGAAATTCACCATTACCACCTCGCAAATGTGTGGACATTGGGGAAACTATTCTTTTGATGGATCTCAGGTTTCTCCTCTGTTATGAGCTTCCAATCTCAATTTTTATTTTATATATTTATTTTTACCTTTCCTCCAATGCTGAAAATCTCACTATTTTATATAAAAAGCTTTAGAAAGTACCTTGCACAGTTAGTGCTCAATAAATGCCAAATATGATTGATGATGATGATGATAATTGACGGACCCTGCCATAGAAGAGCAGGACCTGGAATTACACAGACTTGAGTTTGAATCTTGGCCCCATGATAAATCAGCTGTGTGGCCTCAAGCAAGTGACACTGCCTCTCTGAGCTCCGGCTTACTTTTGTGTAAAATGTAGCAATCATTCTTATTATGGGAATTAAAGGCAAATCAGCCTGTGAACCCATCCATCTGCTGTTTTAATCATTGCAGTCTGTGAAAGAGTTGAAAACCTGGCGCTTTGGAGGTATTTAAGAGCTCAGCCCAGCAGCCTGTGGTTATCGCCCCAGCCTTGACATAAGTAAGCTTTGAAAACTGTTAAGTTCTGAACAACCACGAGGTGACATGTTTTATCATCCCTCTTTACCTTTAAAAAGCATCTTGATTTTTAATTATGTAATAATCTCAGATTTGACTTTAGTCTTTATTTTACGGTTGGCATAGGCAAAGCAGTTCTATATTGGTCACTGCCTTCCAAAATCCAGTGTGTGGATTATTATTATTTTGCAATGAGTGAAAAGTGATAAATGGACTTCATCAAGATTGAAAACCTTTGCTCTTAAAAGACATAGTCAAGAAAATAAAAGTCAACATATTCAATAGGATTTAAGCAAGACCTAGAGTCTCATAATATTAAAAATGTCCAGGATACAACCCAAAATGACTTGATTTATGAAGAATTAGTAAAATCTGGCAAATTCTTAGAGAAAGTGTAATCAACAGATGCCAACCACAAGATGGCCCAGATATTGGAATTATCAGATGAAGATTTTGAAGCAGCTGTTATAACCATGCTCCAAGAAGTAAGGGTGAACCCTCTTGAAAAGAATGATAAGGTAGAAAATGTCAGCAGATCAACAGAGAAATAGAAGATATTAGAATTATGTGGAAATTTTAGAACTGAAAAAGTACAATCACTGAAACAAAATATTTGCTGAATGGACTCAATAGCAGAATGGAGGTGACAGAGGAAGGTCTTAGTGGGCTCAAAGACAGATCCAGAGATATTATGCAACAGAGAGTGAAAAAATTGGGGAAAGAAGAGGGTGGGAAGATCTATGGAGAAATATCAAAAAGTTATTAAACATTAGTTCATGTCACATGAATTCCGGAACATTTATGTCACATGAATCCTAGAAGGACAGAAGAAAAAACAGTGGGGAACATTGACATGGAGGCAGGCAACTCACCCCAGACAGCCCCTGAGTTCCTTACCAGATTGCTGGGCTCCTGGCTCAACCAAACCCCTCTTGTTCTTCCCTTCTCAGAAAACATTAGCAAGTCATGAGGAAGCTGTGTGGCACCATGTTCAAAGTCAGCCAAAGCTGGCTTCTGTGTGATTGTGGGCAAGTTCCCTTACCACGCTGAACTTTGGTTTTCTTGTTTGAACAATGGGGACAGTAATACTTCTATTTATTTATCATGAACTGCCTGATTTTCTCATTTAATCTTTAAACAAACGTATAAGCTATGATCTATTTTATGATCATTTTGCAGTTGGGGAAATTCGAAGCTTAGGAGACGGGAAGTGCAATGAGTATAGCCAACTGCGGAGTGAGAGAACAGTTCACCCAAAACTGCCCTCACTTCAGATACCAGCTGTAAGTTCTGAGGTCTCTAGGACCACCTCCCTTCAGACCAGTTGGTTACAATTTCAGGGCCCGTATGACCTCCCTCAGGTTCAATAATTTGCTAGAAAGACTACTAGAACTCAAGAAAGTGCTACTTATGACTACAGTTTTATTACAGCAAAAGGGTGCAAATTAAAATCATCCAAGGGAAGAGATGCATAGGGCAGAGTCCAGGAGGGGTCAAACTCTGAGACTGTAGTCATCTGTCTGCCTTGTGAGTCACAGATAGTGTTACATCTACTCAGTCATGGTGTGTGACAATGCACACAGGATAGCCAGCCAGGGAAGCTTGCCACACCTTTGGCATCCAGAGTTTTTACTGAGCCTCAATCACATACTGCTCAGGTGGCTGATCTTCAGTCTCTATCCCCTCCCAGAGGTCTGGGTAATACCTTTCATGATCAGTTTCTCCAGAAGTCTGAATTGATACTATTTGTGATCCTAGAGCCCCCATCATAAATCACATTGCTAGGCTAGCCAAGAGTCAAAGTCTCCAGGCAAACAAAGATACTATTGTTAGGCAGAACATTCCAGGGACCTAGAGATCACCCCCAGGAGCCAAAGGCAAAGGCTAGGACTCCTTTTTGGTAAGATTACTTTTCACTGTTTAGGTAGTAACTAGTAACCTGTGCAAAGTCATCCAGCTGGTGAGTGGTTGAGCTGAGCTTCCAACTTAAAGCTGCTTGGTTCCAAAGCCCTTTTCACTCACTCTTAACCACAACATTGATGTTCCTGTGAATCAACTGGGGGTCTTGTTAAAATGCAGTTTCTGATTCCATTAGCCTGGGGAAGCACCTGAGCATCTGTATTCTAATAAGTTCCAGGTGACACCTGTGCTGGTCTGAGACCCACACTTTTGAGTCAGAAGGTGTGGGACTTGGACACTGGACCAAATTGAGGGCTAGCTAATACAGGGATGGGGGAAAACAGCTTTCTATAAGATGTGCCCACCAGTGTGTCATGTCAGTTTACCATTGCAATGGCAACACCTGGGAGTTACCACCCCTTTCCATGGCAATGACCCGACAACCCAACAGTTACCACCCTTTTCCTAGAAATGTCTGCATAACCCACCCTTTAATCTACATGTAATTAAAAGTAGGTATAAATATGATTACAAAACTGCCATGAGCTGCTACTCAGCACACTGCCTATGGGGTATCCCTGCTCTGCAGGAGCAGTCACAGGGCTGTCACACTGCTGCTTCAATAAAGCTGTTTTCTTCTACCCTACCACCAGCTCACCCTTGAATTCTTTCCCAGGCAAAGCCAGGAACCCTTGTGGACTAAGCCCTACTTTGGAGCACACCTGCCCTGCATTACTTTGAATAGCTAGGAGACCCTTCCTCTGTTCTCCCGTGTCACCCCAATATGGCCAGAGCAGGGTTGGGGGAATTATCAGGGAGCAGATCAAGTACAGCCTGTAGGATAAGAAGTTGGTGGTTTTTTCTAAGTGCATTGAGATATCTTTGGAGGATGTTGACCAGTAAGTGATGTGGCTTAGATGTTTGAAAAATATCCTTCCAGCTGTTGAGAGGAGAATCATCTGAAAGATCACTGGGTTGATGGCGGCTTGGACTGGAGAGGTGGAAGAAGGATTTCAGAGAAGTCATTCACTGGACTATAATGTTGGAGGTAGGATCAGCAGAATGCGCTGATGTAAAGGACCATTCCCTATCTTGGCCAAGTTACTTATCTCTTCTAAGTCAGGATTTCTTGTCTGTAGATCTCAGTTCCCACCTCACAGGTTATTGTGGGAACAAAAGGAAATGATGTGTAAATGGGCTCAGTGCAGTGCTTGGCGTAAAGCAAGGGCTTCGTTGATTGTGGTGTTGAACCTGGATGTGGGCAGAGGCCAGAACTCTAGCCAGGCAGTCAGGAGATGGAAGCACAGATCTGACCTGTCACCCTGGGGTTCTCTTGGCAGAGCCCCCATTAGCACTCTGACCTCAACTTTTCCTCCTGAGAGCTCCTTGAGTCTGCCAACATCCACCAGGTGGTAGAACTTGGCTGGATCGTACACATCCATTATGGGTTACAATGACAGCCTTTGAAGACCAGGCCAGCTGCCAGGGCTCCTGATGGTTTTTATTCCACTTGAATGGCTGTTTAATGACTCTGGTGCCTTTGGATGGAACCTTGTTCCAGGCAGATCCCCATGGGGGACAACACTGGGGAGCTGAGGGTTTATCCAACCACATATGTGCCTGCAGGGTCTGGGCTACACAGGGGGTCCAGCAGAGGCCAGATTTCAGGCTTGCTTTGTGCCTCGGAAGTGGCAAGATGCAATTTTATGCTCAGAAGCCAAGGCCAGCACCTGGGTAGGTTCGAGATGAAGACTTAGGCAAGAAATCAATCAGAAACCAAGAGAATGCTTTCAGACATCCCTTCTATCCATCACCTCATTCCGACTTTCCCAACCCAGAGCTGCCAGTCAGCAGAATGCTTAACTTTTAAAATGCCAGGGCCTGGCCAGGTGCCATGGCTCATACCTATAATCCCAGCACTTTGGAAGGCCAGGGCAGGAGGATTGCTTGGGGCCAGGAGGAGTTCAAGACCAGTCTGGGCAACATAGAAAGACCCCCATCTCTGCAAAAGATAAATGAAAAAAAATCAGCTGGACATATGGTGACGTGTGGCTGTTGTCTCAGCTACTCAAGAGGTCAAAGTGGGAGGATCACTTGAGGCTGCAGTGAACTATAATCATACCACTGCACTCCAGCCTGGACAACAGAGCAATACCCTGTCCCAAAATTAATTAATTAATTAAACATTTAAAATAGATGTATGACAAACATTTAAAATGCCAGGGCCTGCAGGGTACAGCTTCTAGTGTCACCTGTCTGCCTACATTTTGAGGAAACGTGCTGTAGTGGATATAGCTTTGGCTTAGAAATAAGAAAACCAGACTCCCAGAGTTTAGTGCTGTATCATTTTGAGCAGAACCTTTTAATCTTTTCAGCCTCTGTTTTTCTTCTATCAGATGCATATAAAATCTATCTCAGGGTTTTTCATGCAGTATTTGATGATAATAATGGCAAACACTTAAATAGTGCTTCCTGTGTGCCAAGCACTGCTCCAAGTTTTTCAAATGAACTAACTCATTTAATCTGCATAGAACACTATGACATAGTGTTACAAGATCATTGAGGGTGTTGCTTTTCTGGCCAGAAACCACTGACTGGTGGTGCCTTTGTCCAAGTTTTGCTCGAACCCACTGGGTGCACTCATCCTGGCAGGCTGCACTCAGCTCATGCTACCAGGCTGGATCCCATGCCTCTGAAGAGACTGGAGCAGAGTAGCGAGGGTTATGTGAGCAGGCGAGCATTGGGTTCAGCCACTGTGCACAGTCAGGCACACCAGCTGCTGCAGTGGGGTGGGCAGTTCCAGGTGCCAGCATGGGTGCCAGCTCACTGTGAGGCTGTGGCTGGACCAGGCTCTCCACAAGCAGCTTCAATGGCTGGCACTGGGGAACACAGTGGTGCCCAGAAGCTTGGAGACGCCAGGAACCACAAGGCCCCAAAGGGGGAGTCACAGACCTGGCTTGGGGAGCTCCTGGGCCTGGGCCCTCTGAAGGGCTGCAGCTCTCCTCGCCTTCTTTCTTCTCTCCTTCTTGTTGCCTGTAACACGGCAAACAAGGGGTGTGTTTCAGCCCTGTTTGTGTTACAGCTCTTTTAGCCCTGCCATTTGGCAGGCCCTGAGTTCTTGTCCTGCATGCAGGAAGAACGAGGTGCGCAGACAAGTGGAGGCTGAGCAAGACGAAGAGGAGCAATACAACAGCTTATTGTTTATTGAGCAATACAACAGCTCAGAGGGGGCCCGTAACAGGTAGCTCCTCTCCATAGCCAGGGTGTCCCAACGAGTGTTCAGCTCTCAGCACAGAGGGTAGCTCCTCTCTGCTAGGCAGGTCATCCAAGTGTCCAGCTGTCAGCAAAGTGGGTAGTTCCTCTCTGCAGCTGGTCAGCCTGCAGTCTACCCATTGTCTCTTTGTCCTCTACCCTGAGTCTGGCTGAGTCCAGGGTTTTTATGGGCCTCAGAGGGGAGGAAGTATATGCTCATTGGTCCATGGGCAGCCATGGGCGGGCCGAGGGAAAAGCACCAGAAGTTCCTGCTCTGGTCCATGGGACTGGTGGCCTGGCCCCCAGGCTTCAGGCTCTCCCTGGTTTGAAGGTGGGGCTTCACCAGGGACCAGCCCCCTTCTGCCCAGAAGCCTGTCTCCTACTGCTCATGCCAGGCTGCTCAAGGCATTCAGACTGTTCATGTCAAGGGGCACCTGTAGGCCAGTGGTGGGCTCTCCTCAGCCCCTCCTCGGCCTCCCTCTCATGCTTGCTGGCACCCAAAGTCTGAAGGGGGCTGAGGCATCAGGGGCTTGCCATATCAGCACTGCCCCAAGCATGTGCACCCCTGGCCAGGCTGCCACAGCACCTAGGCTTCGTTCCAACTTTGCTCCAAGATAGGAGTGGGTGCCGAAAGCAGGAAGGAGCCAGGCTGCACAGGTGGGGTGGGGAGTTGCGGTGGGGAGGGAGGGGTACCTTCCTGGGTCCCCAAGAGTGCATGGATGCCTGAATCTGCAGCTGTGGCTGAGTGGCTGCAGCTACACCCAGGGAGCTCCCTCTGTGCCATTTTGGAGGAGGCAGGGCTCCTGCTTGTGATAGATCCCACCTGCTCTGTGGAGCATGCAGCCCTGGCCACACCTCCTGGTAGCCTGGGGCGGAAGCCCAGGTCCTCGCTGGGTCACTCTCTGCCCACTCCTCCATGCCTGACCGCACTGCTCTCCCGCTGGTGGGTGACTCAGCCCAGTCCCATTGCAGCAGCCCCTAGGGCAGCAGGCTCCAGTGGAGGTTCCTGGGGGCAGGCACTGAGGACCATCCACCTCCTTCCTGCACCCTCCCCATAGCTATGGCAGGGGCAGAGAGAGGTGATGCATGCCAGGGTCTGGAGTCACAGAGGCTCTGGTCCTGGGAGTGGGTCCCACCTGGTCATGCAAGGGTGGGGACAGCACAATTGGCTGCCTTGGGCATGTGGGGCACAGGGACGTGGGGCACAGGGAAATGGTTCACAGGGGTCCCACCACGACTGCTGCCACTCCTGCAGCCTCTCTCCTGCCACCACTGCCAGTTCCCCACACCTCCCCCACCCCCCACCACAGCCAGAGCAATGGCAGTGGCTGCTCCGGATGGCCCTTCACTGCCATCAATAGGAGTCATTATTGCCATCTTATGGATGAAGAAAGTGAGGCAACAATAGGGTGGGTAGTAGCTTACCTAGGATCCTGGAGCCAGGATTCAAACCCTGGTCATCTGGACTAGAATCTGAGCTCTCAGTTACTGAGTTATATGTCTTAAGTGTTTATCTAGCCCCTGCTTTGTTGAGGGCTACATTAGTTGCTGAAGAAACACAGAAAGACAGAAAAAATCCATTCTTTCATGACCTGGATGTTCTAATTGGGGTAAGATAAATGATAAATAAGCAAACAGCTGAATAATAGTGGAGTGAGCCAACAGAGAAGGCCTGGAAAATTACTCTAAAATTTGGTATATAAGCTGAGAAGGTCCAGCAGTGCAAGGATGGAGGAAAGGAGCAGTCTAGGCAGAGGGAATTGTGCAAAGGTCCCGGGGCAGGAATGAGCTTATTTTGTTCAAAGAAGAGAAAGAAAGCCAGAGTGTCCAAAACATAGTTAACACATGGAGTGAATTAGGCAATGAGATCTGAGCAATTAGCAGAGACTATAGCAAGGAACTTAGATGATACTTTTTTTAAAAATTTTTTAAATTTTTTTTTTTTTTTGAGATGGGGTCTCACTCTGTTGCCCAGGCTGGAGTGCAGTGGCACAATCTCAGCTCACTGCAGCGTCGACCTCTGTAGGCTCAAGTGATCCTCTCACCTCAGCCTCCTGAGTCGCTGGGACCATAGGTGTGTACCACTATGCCCGGCTAATTTTTGTACTTTTCTTTGTAGAGACAGGGTTTTGCCATGTTGCCCAGGCTGGTCTTGAACTCCTGGGCTCAAGCAATCTCCCCGTCTCGGCCTCCCAAAGTGCTAGGATTACAGATGTGAGCCTTAGATATAAGTGTTTATTGAGCATCCACAGTGTGCCTAAGGCTGATAGGCATGAAGGAAACAGAACTGAAGAAGAGATGTGGCTCCTGGCACCATGAAGGACTGGGTGAGATGACATGCATGCAGGGACTTAGCACACAGCAGATGCTCAGTGGGTGTAATTTTCTCTCTCTTCCTATTTGTGAGTTGACATGAAAACTGCTTCCCTGGGTTTCTGCCTCCCCCTGTGCCCTGCATTAAAGCAGGACGGAATGTAGTTGGCTTATCATGGAAATTATTTTTAGAAACAGCTGTAGGCAAGGGCATTATTCACCAAGCAAAACAAAGCAAACAGGTGGGTGAAGAGTCAGTAGAGCGGGCAGTGAGCAGAAGGCCTTCCCTTCTGTCTTCATGAGCACATGCCCTCCCTGGCCACAGGAGGCTCTTTGGGACCTGTTGTTCACTTCCTGGAGGATCTTGAGTGACAGAACTGGTCCAAGAACCGGGGGGAGTATCGGCTGATGTGACCGCCAAAGTTCTCCTTAGATGTCTGCTTTGGGATCTTATTCTGCTTAATTGTGTTGGGGCTGGAGAAGCGGAGGGGAGGCAGCCTTTGGATGATTTCTGGGTGGGTTCCTCTTGCATCCTTGTGCAAGGTCACCCTTGCCCTCTTGGTGGCCTCTCTGGTAAGGAGAAGCCAGAACACTTACGATATGCCTGGTCTGGCTGGGCATGGTGGCTCACACTTGGAATCCCAGCACTTTGGGAGTCCAAGGCAGGCGGATCACCTGAGGTTGGGAGTTTGAGACCAGCCGACCAGCCGACTAGCCTGACCAACATGGAGAAACCCCGTCTCTACTAAAAATACAAAATTAGCCGGGCCTGGTGCACATGCCTGTAGTCCCATCTACTTAGGAATCTGAGGCAGGAGAATCACTTGAACCCGGGAGGCGGAGGTTGTGGTGAGCTGAGATTGCACCATTGCACTCCAGCGTGGGCGACAAGAGCGGAAAAACTCCATCTCAAAAAAAAAAAAAGAAAAGAAAAAGGAAAGAAAGAAAGGTATGCCTGGACAACCTCGTGATAAAATAAGGGCCCTAGCCTCATTACAAGAAGTGCCTCTAAGACTCAATAAGTTTCTAAGGCACTTGAGGATTAGGGCAAGTCATACTTTTCCAAGTTATTAAGTGTGGTTTGGAAAAGAAGGCACAAAAGACATCATGGGAAGAGCTCCTAACTTGGACAAGGGGCAGGAATTTAGTGGTAGGCTTATAATAAAAATAGCCAACATTTATTAAAGTCTTATAATCCTCCAAGTGCTTGTCCCAAGTACTTTATAAGCACTGTCTCAATTGATCTCACAACAACCAAATGAGGTAGGTACTGGTGTTATCCCATTTTACAGAGAAGGAAACTGAAGCTCAGAGATCTCATATGACTCACTACAAAGCTAGAAGTCACTGTATCAGTTAAGGTATGGCTAGCTGCTGTAACAGATAAGCTGCCAAGGTCTTGTGGTTTGACACCATGGAAGTTATTTCTTTTCTTTTCTTTATTATTATTATTTTTTGAGACAGAGTCTTGCTCTGTCCCCCAGTCTGGAATGCAGTGGCACGATCTTAGCTCACTGCAGCCTTGAACTCCTGGGTTCAAGTGATCCTCCCACCTCCATCTCCTGAGTAGCTGGAACTACAGGTGTGTGCCACCGTGCCTGCCATTTAAAAAAAATTTTCGTAGAGATGGGGGTCTCACTATTTTGCGCAAGCTGGTCTTGAACTCCTGGCCTCAGGCAATTTTCTCCTCTCAGCCTCCCAAAGTGCTGGGAATACAGGCATGAGCCACCCAGCCCGGACCAGGATCTTATTTCTTTCTTGCACAAGGTCCTTCGAGGATCCTGTCCTGAGTGACCTTCCATGTGATGATTCAGTGGCCCAGGCGCCTTCCATCTCATGGCTCTGCCATCTTCTCTGGCCTTGGAGGGTTTCATCTCTAGCTGGTGGTTGGGGAGGAGAGAGAGTTGAGGACTGCACGGAAAGTTTTCATGGACCAAGCCTAGAAGTAATGTACATCACTTCCACTTCCAATTCCACTCATATTCTATTAACCGGAACTCTGCAGGAGAGGCTGGGAAATGTAGTCCAGCTACATGTTGAGGGACAGTAGTGAACAGGCTTTGCTGACCACACAGCCATCTCTGCTCAGACACTCAAGCAGGCAAATAGAAGAGCCAGTCCATGCCCTGAACATGCTTGCTCCACGACCTCCCGGAGCACGTGTGGCCTCTGAGTTTACGGTCAGGGTCAACAGTGGGGGAATCTCACGCCACTAAATTCCAGGCTGGCAAGAGCCTGGAAAACCTTTTGGCTGGAGAGCTCGGGTCACCTGCTGACTTATGAAAGCAGTTAAACCAGTGGTTCTCAACCTGGGGTGACATTGTCCCCTCATAGGACATTTGGCAATGTCTGGAGGCATTTTTATTGTCACAGCTCAGGGATGCTGCTGGCCTCTTGTCAGTAGTGGCCAGGGATACTGCTAGATATCCCACAGTGCACACACAGACCCTCACAACAGAAAATCATCCAGCCCCAAATACCTGTGGTACCAAAGTTAAGAGCCCCTGAGCTGGAATGATGGGATTCTGTGCGTCCTCTGAGGTTTTTGGGGTTGGGTGGTGATCTCCCCCAGGCGCTGAGAAGGGCAGGTTTGCATGGGCTCAGAGCCAGTCAGCACCTGTTCTGCACCGGTTTGAGGCTTGTTTACTCTCCTTATGGCATTTTAACCTCTCATCATTCCCAGTGGCTTCTTTTTAACTGCCTGAGTGTGAATAACTCAGAGCCAGAGCATGCTGAGTGAGTCCACGCTGATCTGTGCAGATTTTTCAAATGGCTTCCCTGTCTCCACCCATAAAAGCTTAGGCAAACAGAAATACCTTGCTCTGCAAACAAGCCCCGTCTCCCAGGTGGCAGGGGCTGGGCAGATGGACTGCAGCTCAGCCCAGCTTGAGAGGGTGCGAGGAGCCCTCTTGGGAAGATGAGCAGAACATGTCACCTCAATGTGGTGACGTGAAGGGGTTACATGGGAAGGAGCAGTACTGATGGCTTTTTAGTATTGCTATTACAAAGATATAATTTTTCCATACCTCATGTATATGTGTATATATAGATATGCATACTATTATTTAGATATAATTCATATATTATTTATTTATTTATTTATTTTGAGACAGAGTCTTACTCTGTCACCCAGGCTGGAGTGCAGTGGTGTGATCTCGGCTCACTGCAGCCTCTACCTCCCAGGTTCAAGAGATTCTCCTGCCTCAGCCTCCCAAGTAGCTGGGATTACAGGCACCTACCACCATGCCCAGCTAATTTTGTATTTTAGTAGAGACGAGGTTTCACCATGTTGGCCAGGCTGGTCTTGAACTCCTGACCTCAGGTGATCCACCCGCCTTGGCCTCCCAAAGTACATGGATTGCAGGCATGAACCACTGTATCTGTCCTAGAACCCATATGTTTTATATGTATATATTGTATGTACTATTTCTATAAATATTATTAGCCATCAATATATTAATAATGAATATTAATAAATTGATACCAATTAATATTTGCATATGAATATGTAAAATTGAATATCATTTATATTATTCAAATATCTAGAAACTACACACACTTATGGTGCAACCATAAATAGGGAGGAATAAAACAAAAAGTAAAAGTCCCTAATTTCCCCTACTTAGAGCTAACTACTTTAACATCTAGGCTGTTTCCAGGAATGTACGCACTAATGTGTGTATGTATATGTGTACATATGTGTGTGCATGGTATGTATACATGTGTGTGAGTGTATATGTGCACATCTGTGTATGTGTATGTCTATATCGCTACTCTCTTTTGTTAGCATCCAAAATATATATGCTTTTCTGCCACTTGCTCTTCTCACTTCATACATCTTAGACAGTTTTCCAAATTAGCATCTATTTATTCGTTTAACAAATATGCATGAGTTCCTCTTATGAGCCAGGCACTGCGGCTATGACAGTGAGCAAATTAGACAAAAATCCCGGGTTCAGCAGGCTAATGCTTTAATGTGGGAAGACAGGCAATAAAGAAAACAAATAACTGAATTTTGCAGTTGAAAGGTGATGTTAAATCCAAATGAGAAAACAGAAGCAGAGAAAGGGGGTCATGATGGATGGGGTGAGGGTGACAGTTATTAAAGGGTGGCCAGGGGGAAGGTGACTTTTGATCCTAGCCTTTCAGGAGATCAGAGATATGCCATGTGGATGTTTGTGGGAAGAGCATTCCAGCCAGAGGGAACAGCAGCACAAAGGCGCTGGCAGGAGAAACAGCAAAGACATCAAGTGATTGAGGTGGAGAAGTATAAAACCCTCTCATTATTATGGCCGCATGATATCTCATACAGTCGATTAGTTGAAGAGTAATCTATTTGGTAGGTCTTCTGTTGGGAAACATTGAGGTTAATCATTTTTTCTGTGCTTAGAAACATTGTTAGAGTGAGCATCCTCGCATATATCTCTGCTGATGTGTTCAAATGTACTGTGACCTAAATCCTAGCAGCGGGATGACTGGGTCAAAGCATGTATGTTGGTCAATTTTGATAGATATTGTCAGATTTGCAATTTTTTTTTTTTTTTAAATGGCACATCCTTGCCCCAAGCAAACCTCCTGCCCTGGCCTCCCGAAATGCTGCTGGGATTACAGGCGTGAGCCACAGCACCCAGCCAGTGGTACAATTTTTACTTTGTTGTGTCTTCTTGAAGCATCCAATTGAAACCGATGCCTTGGGCAAATGTTTTAGCTCAGGGAGGTCCCGACCCCTTGCCTCTCAAAAGATTCTTATAAGAATGACATAAGTAAGCTTTGAAAACTGTTAAGTTCTGAACAACCACGAGGTGACATGTTTTATCATCCCTCTTTACCTTTAAAAGCATCTTGATTTTAATTATGTAATAATCTCAGATTTGACTTTAGTCTTTATTTTACGGTTGGCATAGGCAAAGCAGTTCTATATTGGTCACTGCCTTCCAAAATCCAGTGTGTGGATTATTATTATTTTGCAATGAGTGAAAAGTGATAAATGGACTTCATCAAGATTGAAAACCTTTGCTCTTAAAAGACATAGTCAAGAAAATAAAAAGCCAAGCCACACACTGAGAGAAATTTTTGGCAAAGCATATATCCAACAAAGAGCCCATATCCAGAATATATAAAGAGCTCTTGTAACTCAATAAGACAGTCCACACCCCAATAAAAATGGGCAAAAGGTTTGAAAAGACACACTGCACAAAAAGGGAATACATGGATGGCAAAGAAGCGCACAAAAAGATTCTGCTCTTCATCACCCAACAGCAAATTAAAACCACAATACATTACCACTGCACACCCACTAGTACAGTTGAGTTTAAAAGATGGAAAACAGGAAGCGTTGGTGAGAATATGAAGCAACTGGAACTCTCATGCATTTTTGGTGGAATGCAAGATGCTACAGCCACTTTGAAAACAGTTATGAACGTGGCTTATAAGCGTAAATGTATATTTACCATCCAACCCATGAATTATTCTCCTAGGTTTTTACCCAAGAGAAATAAAAACATATGTCTACAAAAAAAGCCATGTATACAGATGTTCCCAGAAGCATTATTTGTAATCACCAAAAAAGTGGAAATAATCCAAATGTCCATCAACTGACGAAAGCATAAACAAATTGTGAGACATTCATACATTGGAATACTACTGGGCTGGGCATGGTGGCCCACGCCTGTAATCCCCACACTTTGGGAGGCTGAGGTGGATGAATCACTTGAGGTCAGGAGTTTGAGACCAGCCTGGCTAACATGGCGAAACCCCGTCACTATTAAAAATACAAAAAATAAGCTAGGCATGGTGGTGGGTGCCTGTAATCCCAGGTACTTCGGAGGCTGAGGCAGGAGAATCACTTGAATCCAGGAGGCAGAGGTTGCAGTGAGCTAAGATCGCACCGCTGGACTCCAGCCTGGGGGACAGAGCAAGATTGTCTCAAAAAAAAAAAAAGAATATTACTCAGCAGTGAAAAGAAAGGACATATTAGTACACATACACGTGGCTGAATCTCAAAACCATTATGCTAAGTGAATGCAAATGACTAAATACTGTATGAATCCATTTTTATGGATTTCTACTAAAGGCAAAACTGTGGTGAAAGAGGCCGGGCGCAGTGGCTCACGCCTGTAATCCCAGCACTTTGGGAGGCCAAGGCGGGTGGATCACGAGGTCAGGAGATTGAGACCATCCTGGCTAACGCGGTGAAACCCCGTCTCTACTAAAATTACAAAAAATTAGCCGGGCATGGTGGCAGGCGCCTGTAGTCCCAGCTCTTCGGGAGGCTGAGGCAGGAGAATGGTGTGAACCTGGGAGGCAGAGCTTGCAGTGAGCTGAGATCGCGCCACTGCACTCCAGCCTGGGCGACAGAGCGAGACTCCGTCTCAAAAATAAATAATAAATAAATAAACAAATAAACAAACAAATAAATAAACTATAGTGAAAGAAAGCAGCAGACAAGGTACTACTACCTGTGTCCAGCCAACTCAAGCCAGGGAGGGGATGTAGTAGAAAGGGACAAGAAGAAGGAACTTTCTTTGGGGAAAGAGCTATATCTTGATTATCGCTGGTGGTACTCACGCAATCACAGGCAGTGATTAAAATTCATCAAATTAGATACTTGGAAATGGATGGATTTTATTCTGTGTAAGTAAGACTTTAATAAGACCGTGGGGATATTTTTAAAAAATGAAACAAGTGGTTGTGGTTTTAATTTGCATTTTCTGATGACTATTGGTGTGGAACATCTTTCCAAGTGCTTTTCACCTGGAGGGTGGAAGGCATTAAAGGCAGGAGAGGGCTCTGAGCAGGATCCAGTGTGCTCATTGGTACAAAGGACCATTGAACCTTTGTTTGGTGTTTTGGGTGGACAAACTATGAAGATTCCAAACTCTTTGGTTCAGGCCCTGGTTGGTATTTCTGGCCATGCGTGGTCTGTTATTGGAGTCACTGGGATAACCTGGAGTCACTGGGGGCTCCATACTTTCATCCAGATCGTCTTGTCTTGCTCACTCCCTTGTCCCCAGCAGATTCACCAAGTCCTCTTCTTGCTCTAGGATCCAACAGCCTCATACCACCAGCCTGCGAACTGAGCAGTCACCCAGCTCATGGTATCAATCTTTGGATACCCTCACCTGGAAATGAATATTTCCATGGCAAAAAGAAGCAAGTACAGGCAATAAAAGTAGGACGATTGAGTTGTTTGTGTATCTGGTTGCTTTTATTTTAAAGGCTTTGGTTTAATATTTTATTAAAAAAATTTTTTAGGACTGAGCGCAGTGGCTCACGCCTGAAATCCCAGCACTTTGGGAGGCCGAGGCAGACAGATCACGAGGTCAGGAGATCGAGACCACGGTGAAACCCTCTCTCTACTAAAAATATGAAAAATTAGCCGGGCGTGGTGTTGGGCGGCTGTTCTCCCAGTTACTTGGGAGGCTGAGGCAGGAGACTGGCGTGAACCTGGCAGGCGGAGCTTGCAGTGAGCCGAGATCGCGCCACTGCACTCCAGCCTGGGCGACAGAGCGAGACTCTGTCTCAAAAAAAAAAAAAAGAAAGAAAATTTTTTTTTTAACATATTGAAAGAATTGTCCCATGAACACCCATATTCCTACCCATCAGATTCTGTAATGAACATTTTGCTGTTTGCTTCATCACACATCTGTCCAACTGCCTCTCTCAACTCATATTTTTATCAAGAATTTCAAAGTCAGTTGCTGATGTTACTCCCATTTCAATGTGGGGCAGGCTCTCGAGGTAATTTCAAAAAGATGTCTCAAACACGGTTTTGTGTGTGTGTGTGTGTGTGTCTGTGTGTGTGTGTGTGTGTGTGTTTGTTTGGAGACAGGGTCTCACTCTATTGCCCAGGCTGGAGACAGGAGAATCTCTTGAACCCGGGAGGCGGAGGTTGCAGTGAGCCGAAGTGGCGCCATTGTTCTCCAGCCCGGGCAACAGGAGGGAAACTCTGTCTCAAGAAGAAGAAGAAAAAAAGAATTGAAAGAGAGTCCAGAGGTGTTAGTCTAGGGCCAGGGTAGACACACTTTGTCTCTTTCTTCTTTTCTTTTCTTAAGAAGCAGGGTTTGCTTCATTGCCCAGGTTGGAGTGCAGTGAACATTTTGCTGTTTGCTTCATCACGCATCTATCCAACTCTCTCTCTCAACTCATATTTTTATCATGCATTTCAAAGTCAGTTACTAATGTTAATCCCATTTCAATGTGGGGCAGGCTCTTGAGGTAATTTCAAAAAGATGTCTCAAACATGGTTGTGTGTGTGTGTCTGTGTGTGTGTGTGTGTGTGTGTGGCTCACTGCAGCCTCAACCTCCCAGACTCAAGCGATCCTTCCCAAATAGCTGGGACTCCACGGGCATGCCACTGCATCCAGCTAATTTTTAATTCTTTTTTGTAAAGGTCTTGCTATTTTCTCAGGGCTAGTCCTGAATTCCTGGGCTCAAGTGATCCTCTTGCCTCAGCCTCCCACAGTGCTGGGATTATAGGCGTGAGCCACCGTGCCTGGCCCCATTAGTTTTTTTTTAAGGTGACTTTTTGTCGAAGTCCAACACACATACAGAAAGGTGCACCAATTCATGAATTTATACAAAATTAACACTCCCATGTGACAGCTACTCAGATTAAGAACCAGAAACATTCTCAGATATTCCCTCATAGGCCATGCCAGTTACTTCCCCCTCCCCCAGGGCAGCCACCATCCTGACCTTTCCTGCCATACATTCATTTTGCCTCTTTTTGACCTTTATGTAAATGGGATCACACCCCTCCTTTCATTCAGCATTATCTTCGTGAAATTTGTGTCATTGTGTGTAGCTGTCATTTTTCTATTCACATTTTGGGGATAATAGTATTTCAGAGTGTCACTGTACCACAACTTACCTATCCATTCTAGTAACAGGGTGATTTTTAAAACATGCTAGAATTTGCCCATCAAAGCAAGTGGCATTTCTTTCAGAGCATAAGTTGGGATGCCACATTTGCCAAGAGCTGAGGTTAGGAATTGGCACTTACTCAGAAAAGGTCATCAGGACCCGAATTCAAATCCTGTTCTACCACTGGACCACAGGGTGGGTCCCAGGTGGGCCTCCTCCTGTCACTGGGACTTGACACCTTGTCTTGCACGAGGATTCCAGACACATCCCACATTGACCCACAGTGTAGGTCAAGGAATAGACTCTGCTGGGGAGTAAGGAAAAGGCCTATAGGACAGGCACTGGTAAGAAAGGAAGAGGTTTGAATTCCCTCTCCGTAACCACCATCCTTTGGAGAGCTGCTGCAGGTCTGTGGTGCGCGTCTGAGTTCTAGGGCCAGGACTTTGTGCCCACCATCCCACCATTTTATAGCGCAAGTGTGAGCAGGCAGCCTTGTCAGTGGGGGCAGGTGGGTTAGCACTGGTGACCAGAGATCTCAGGGCCCATGGGAAATGACAGCTTCCTCTTCCCAGGGGAGGAAGCCCCCAGGGTGGGAGGAAAGCTGGTCCCAGACAGTTCGTGGTCCAGATGTTTCACCTAAGCTCCCAGAGACTCTTTTGGACAATTCTGCTCATTGTACTTACACCCTGAGCCTCCGTCAATTTGTCTGGAAAATGGGAGCAACTCACAAGCTTGTTCCTAGGCTGCTGTGAGGGAGGAATGGGATTGTGCATACACAGGGCCACAGGGCCTCTACATGTGGCCTACTGCTCTTTAAGGGATGTTATCGCTATTCAAAACACGTTTGAGCTGAGTGCAGTGGCTCACACCTGTAATCCCAGCACTTTGGGAGGCCAAGGCAGGTGGATCATTTGAGGTCAGGAGTTTGAGAGCAGCCTGGCTTACATGGCAAAACCCCATCTCTACTAAAAATACAAAAATTAGCTGGATGTGCTCGCTTGAACCCAGGAGGTGGAAGTTGCAGCGAGTTGAGATTGTGCCACTGCACTCCAGCCTGGGCAACGGAGCAAGACCGTCTCAAAACAAAACAAAACAAAAAACCCATGTTTGAGACATCTTTTTGAAATTACCTCGAGAGCCTGCCACACATTGAAATAAAACATAAATGTGGCAGAATTCTTCATCCTTTGAAATGAAACATATATGTTTTTGTTTGTTTGTTTGTTTGTTTTGTTTTGAGACAGGGTCTCACTCTGTCGCCCAGGCTGGAGTGCAGTGGCGCCATCTTGGCTCACCGCAACCTCTGCCTCCCAGGCTCAAGCAATTCTCCCACCTCAGCCTCCCAAGTTGCGGGGACTACAGGTGCACACAACCACGCCCGGCTAATTTTTGTATTTTTAGTAGAGACAGGGTTTCACCAGGCTGGTCTTGAACTCTTGAGGTCAAGCGATCCACCCGCCTTGGCCTCCCAAAGTGCTGGGATTCCAGGAGTGAGCCACCGTGTCTGGCTGATACATGTATTGTTATTATTTTTTTAAATAACATGAGGTCGTGGAAAGCTGAATGGTTCATCTATATTAAGCTCAGCAGCACCTTTAAAAAATTAGAAATGAAGCATCATGCTAAAGAAATGAGATTGATTTCTTTGGGTGTTTTGAAAAGGATTCTTGCAAACTTAATGTTTGCATGAGGCACTTACACTAAGCCAGTGAATCTCAAACCTGGCTACACGTTAGGGTCACTGGGAAAACTTTAAAAAGCTGGGATGGACGTTTGGGTGCCACCTCCAGAGACTGTCAACTGGCCAGCAAGATCCCCTCCCCCACCACTATAGTCTAAAGAGCTCCCTAGATGGTTATGTGTAGTCCTGCTTTAAACTCCAACGTGCATCACAATCACTCAGAGATTTGTTAAAACAGACTGCTGAGGCCGGGCGCGGTGGCTCAAGCCTGTAATCCCAGCACTTTGGGAGGCCGAGACGGGCGGATCACGAGGTCAGGAGATCGAGACCATCCTGGCTAACACAGTGAAACCCCGTCTCTACAAAAAATACAAAAAAAAAAACAAAAAAAAAACTAGCCGGGCGAGATGGCGGGCGCCTGTAGTCCCAGCTACTCCGGAGGCTGAGGCAGGAGAATGGCGTAAAACCCGGGAGGCGGAGCTTGCAGTGAGCTGAGATCCGGCCACTGCACTCCAGCCTGGGCGACAGACCAAGACTCCGTCTCAGAAAAAAAAAAAAACAGACTGCTGAGACTCTGCCCAAGAGTTTCTGATTTGGTATAGCAGAGTGGGCTTGAGAATTCGCATTTCTAACAGGTTTCCAGGCGATGCTGCTACTGCTGGCGTGGAGACCACACTTCGGGAACCACTGCTTTAGACAGACCAGAGGTCAGCAAACTACAGCCCACTCCCTGATTTTGTAAATAAAGTTTTATTGGAATACAGCCATGTGCATTAATCAACATACTGTTTGTGGCTGCTTTCTGCTAGTGTAGCAAAGTTGAATGCTTCCAATAGAGGCCATAGGTGGCCCTCAAAACCTACAATATTTACTGTCTGACCCTTTATAGAAAAAGTGTGCTGGCCTGGTGTGGTGGCTCATGCTTGTAATCCCAAGACTTTAGGAGGCCGAGGTGGGAAGATAGCATGAGCTCAGGAGTTCAAGATAAGCCTGGGCAACAAAGTGAGATCCTGAATCTACCAAAAAAAAAATTTTTTTTAATAGTTTTTAATTAGCCAGGTGTGGTTGTATGTGCCTGTAGTCCCAGCTCCTTGGGAGGCTGAGGCAGGCAGGTCCCAGAAAGAAGATGAGAGCAAGAAGAACTTTAACAACTTAGTCCCATCCCAGAGACTGGGACCTCTAGATTGAGCCTGGGAGTTGGAGATTTGCATTGAGTTATGATCATGTCACTGCACTCCAGCCTGGGCAGTGGAGCAAGACCCTGCTTCTTTTTATTTATTTATTTATTTGTTTGTTTATTTATTCATTCATTCATTTATTTTTATTATATTTTATGTTCTAGGGTACATGTGCACAGTGTGTAGGTTTGTTACATATGTATACAGGTGCCATGTTGGTGTGCTGTACCCACCAACTTGTCATTTACATTAGGTATATCTCCTAATGCTATCCCTCCCCCCTCCCCCCACCCTATGACAGGCCCTGGTGTGTGATATTCCCCTTTATATGTCCAAGCAATCTCATTGTTCAATTCCCACCTATGAGTGAGAACATGCGGTGTTTGGTTTTCTGTTCTTGCGATAGTTTGCTGAGAATGATGGTTTCCAGCTGCATCCATGTCCCTACAAAGGACACGAACTCATCCTTTTTTATGGCTGCATAGTATTCCATGGTGTATATGTGCCACATTTTCTTAATCCAGTCTGGACCCTGCTTCTTAAGAAAAGAAAAGAAAGAGAAAAAGTGTGTCTACCCCAGTCCTAGAGTAACACCTCTGGACTCCCCTTTTTTTTTTTTTTTTTCTTCTTCTTCTTGAGACAGAGTTTCACTCTTGTTGCCCAGGCTGGAGTACAGTGGCGCGATCTTGGCTCACTGCAACCTCTGCCTCCTGGGTTCAAGAGATCCTCCTGTCTCAGCCTCCCAAGTAACTAGGATGACAGGCGCCCACCACCATGCCTGGCTAATTTTTTGTATTTTTAGTAGAGATGAGGTTTCACCATGTTGGCCAGGCTGGTCTTAAACTCCTGACCTCAGGTGATCCATCTGCCTTGGCCTCCCAAAGTGGTGGGATTACAAGGGTGAACCACCATGCCCAACCCTCTTTCAATTCTTTATTTGTTCTTCCCAGGGAAGAAGTGACTTACATAATTGAGAACATCATGAGTGTGCATCTAGAGGTCCCAGTCTTGGTGGGATGGGACTAAGTTGTTAAAGTCTTCTTGCTCCCCTCATCTTTCTGGGAAATGCCTGCCCACCATAGGCACCATCCTCTGAACTCCCTCAGTGAGCCTGCAGGGACAAAACCTGCACAGTTATGATCAGAGAGTTTTAAATCAAGAAGAGGAAATAGGATCAGGCCCCTTTCTTCAACCCAGCTAAGCCACCGGTCAACTCATGTTTTCATTCTGCATCTAACCTGACTGCACATGAGATCCACTTGGGGAGCATTTGAAAACCGCTGCCACACAGGTCCCCCAAACCAATCAACAGAATCTCTTGGGGGTAAAGCTGGGCCCTGAGGGGGGAAGGTCTGATTTATCATCCCCGAAAGACGAAATGAAATTGGAAGATAACAACATAACATTCTAATGATGTCACCACACTTGCTCGGGTGCTCATGGTGAACCTGGAATTTGATTCCAGACCTTCTCTGCAAGCCTTACCTCATCCCCAAAGCTCATGACATAGATGAAATATTGTAACTAGCTTGCAGATAGTTTGCAGTGTACATTTCATGACACAGATGAAATATTGTAACTAGCTCTGTAGACAGTTTGCAGTGTACATTTCCCCCCAAGCAATGCCAGCATCTCTGAAACAAATGTAGAGAGGACCCCTAGTCAGATGTATATATTTTGGTTGTTCATGTCAAAACAAGCACATTGCTTTATAGTGACACCTTTAAGTGCTTCCTTCTAGTCGGTGTGATTCACACGTTAATCTGAAAGTGATTCTTCAACCCATATGTCATCTTCAGTGCAGGCTCCACGTGGCTCGGTCTCCACACTGAGGCATAAAGAAAGGGGTTCCACAGCCCCAAAGGAATTTTAAAAGAAATTTCAACCTTGACTTTCAGCTCTTGAGGAAGGAGAAAGAGATCTCATTCATAAGCCAAAGCAACATTTCTCAGAGGTTTCTCCTCCACTCCCCCGTTTCTCTCACCTTAAATTTGCTCTAAATTTTTTTCTATGCTGAGCTCCCAAGCTCTGTCTAGTTCAGTGGAGGTGACTTTGCTCCCACCCGCTCCTGAGTCTCCCAGCTCCTTAACCCTGTGGATCTGCCATAGTCTTTTGAGTCTCCATGGCTTTCCTTTGGTTGGGAGAGGGGAGGCTTCGGTTTTAATGAAGGGAACTCCCCTCCTTGCTGCTTTCCCCTTAAGGCAGAGGTTTTCTACCTCCACACTTCTATTGATATTTGGGGCCGGATTGCTATTCACTGTAGGGCCTGTCCTGTGCTTTGTAGAACGGTGAGCAGCATCCCTGAGATCTACCCACTAGAGGCCAGCAGCACCCCTCCTTCCAAGACATGACAATAAAAAACGCCTCCAGATTATGCGGCAAAATTGGCCCCTGTTGAAAACAACGGCATTAAAAAATTCAGGCCGGGCACAGTGGCTCACACCTGTAATCCAACACTTTGGAAGGCTGAAGAGAGTAAGATTGCTTGAAGCCAGGAGTCCAAGATCAGCCTGGACAACATAGCGAGACCCCATGTCTAAAAAAAAAAATTAATTAGCTGGGCGTGGTGAGGTGCCCCTGTAGTTCCAGCTACTCAGGAACCTGAGCCAGGAGGATCACTTTAGCCCAGGAGGTTGAGGCTGCAGTGAGCTATAATCATGCCACGCCACTGCACTCCACTGCACTCTGTTAAAATAAAAATTAAATAATTCGTTCTAAGCCGATATTGCCTGCGGACCAGGTCAAAGAGGGCTTCTACCTTGGGCCTCATGCTGTAAATGGGAGGAGAAAAAAAATTCATGGAGTGAGGAGTCCAGGCATCAGGGAGCCCACATCTTCCTTTCTAGATCATTTGCAAATACTGGGATCCCAGAATTTCCCACCCAAACAGCCCAAGCCTATTTCCAGAGCCTGCTCAGGACTGGGCTAGGTCCGTCCTCAGGACGATGCACTGCACTGTCAGTGTGTGCCCTCTAGGCTCAAGGAAATAATAAAATAGCAGTAATAATAGTACAAACCTCATAGATTTGTGGTGTGGATTAAATTTGTGTATGAAATCCATAAGACAGGGCTGGTCTCTGGTAAGCACTACAGAACTGTTGGGTACTATAATTGTATTTTTCATATCAGGAGTATTTAACATAGGACGTCTTCCTTCCTTATCTGCTGCTTGACCGAACAGGCGCCACTCATTCAAAAGTCGGAGCCAATCCTGACTGTGCTGGACCCTAGAGAGATGGCGAGAAGGGCCCCAACATGGGGCCTTTATGAGGATTTTTATGGGACTTTCCAGGGCCATTCTGACTGTTAGCCTTTTCCCTTATATGCTGGTTGAGGTTTTAACCCCTCTTCAAACACACACGCACATACCATGGATCTCTATTACCCAATCTGGCCCTTGTCACATGGGAGGGTCAAGGGAAGTAGGAAATGGGTGAGACTATTATTATTATTATTGTTATTGTTATTATTATTTGAGGCAGAGTCTTACTCTTTCGACCAGGCTGGAGTGCAGTGGCGTGATCATGCCTCATTGCAACCTCCACCTTCCGGGCTCAAGCAGTCCTCCCACCTCAGCCTCCCAAGTAGCTGGGACCACAGGCGTGCACCAACATGCCCAGCTACTTTTAAAATTTTTTTATAGAGAAAGAGTCTCACTGTGTTGCCCAGGCTGGTCTTGAATTCCTGGGCTCAAACAATCCTCCCATGTTGACCTCTGAAAGTGCTGGGATTACAGGCATAAGCCACTGTGTTCGGCCTCTTCTTTTTGAGATAAAGGAAGAAATTATGTTGAACTTTGAGTTTCAATTTCTACTGTGCCTCATGCTGGCTGGGTGGCTTTGGACACTCAACCTCTTAACTTCCCCGAGCCTACAATTCCCCATCTGCAAAATGGCAATAAAAATAGGGCTGTGATATGGATTTAAGTTTAAAAAAGAAAAACAATAACATATATAAAGTGCTTTTCTCAGTTCCTAGTACACAGACCTCAGGATTTGCCATTACTCATTTTTTTATTATTATAATAAAGTTAACTGAATCGTCATTATGACTGTTGGAAGGAAAAACATGAAAAAAAATTCTGTCCCAGCAGCTGCTGTGAATCATGAAGTGAGCCAGAAAAGCTTGAAAAACATCACCCTTCAGTCATGGATGAAACTTCTTAGAACGCATGAAATGTCATAGCTAAAAAAGAACTCAAAATCTATGTATACCCGCCCATTGTATAAAGGGGGAAACTGAGGCCCGGGGAAGGGATATGATGTACCTTGTTTAAAAAAAAAGAAAACCTGAAAAAGCTTCTAGGTTTCTGAAAGAAGAAAAAACAAAGACAGTGCTCTCGTGAGAAGAGGTTTTGCAAAAGTTGAAAAGAGAATGAGGACCACCTGTGTTGGAGTGTTTCAGCGCTGCCCTGTAGGAAGAAGGAAAAGGGGGAAGAAACAGGCCCATGTAGACTGTGTTATGTCTCCCCCAACACTTAAGATAACTCATGAACAACCTGATGATGAATTGTGGGTACCCCTTGATGATGAGGAAGTAGGCAGGACTAGTAAACAGTCCAGGGTGGGTCTTGCTGGCTTTGTGCATTTTTTCCTTTCAGAAATAGGGGAACATCTTAACCTAGCATCAAAGAGGTAGATCACAGGGCACAGTGATGAGGTTTTGGGGTGCCAGCCATAATCTGGGGGTGTCCCTGCACTGTGCGGTCAGACTCAGAGTTGCATATATGGGAGCAGTGAGAGCCGAGGGCGCAGATGAGAGTCCTTCATTACCTTGTGAACCAAATGCAAAATGAGAAGCTGTTGAGTCTGCTCCCATCGGTAAAGATGTTTTTTTTTTCCTTTTAATTTGTAGTGTTTATTACACCCACATTCTAAGTCATCCAGCTTCCCTTCCAGAACCGTCTGCCTTGGCAAACTAAATTAGCGACCAAAGAATTTAGCTCCTGTGGTAAAGAACAAATTCGTTTTTACAGCAAATATCAACAGGTAAAAGCCTCAACTTGTCCCTGACTCATTCAGGCTACTTAGGTTTTGACTGGCGCTGATCTCTCTTCACCCTCTAGACCTCACTCTCCTCAGCTGTAAAATGAGCCAGTGAAAGCAACTGCCTTAAAGCACTTCTAAAATGTGGGAGGTTGGGGGCGGGAAGGGTGGCAGTTGTATCCCCAGGGTACATCTGGCAATGTCTGGAGATACTTTTGGCAGTCACAAGGGAGATAGAGGAGGCCAGGCATGGTGGCTCATGCCTGTAACCCCAGCACATCAGGAGGCTGAGGCAGGCGAATCACCTGAGGTCAGGTGTTCGAAACCAGCCTGTCCAACATGGTGAAACCCTGTCTCTACTAAAAAAATACAAAAATTAGCCAGGCATGATGGTGCATATCTGTAGTCCCAGCTACTCAGGAGGCTGAGGCAGGAAAATCGCTTGAACCCGGGAGGCAGAGGTTGCAGTGAGCCAAGATCACACCACTGCACTCCAGCCTGGGCAATAGAGCAAGACTCTGTCTCAAAAATAAAATAAAATAAGAAACAGGGGAGATGGAGGAATTGCTACTGATATTTAGCGTGGGATGATAGGTGCTACCAAACATTTTAGAGTGCTCAGGACAGCACCGCACAACACAGAATGATCTGGCCCATAATGTCAGCAGTATCAAGGGTGAGAAACCCTGCTCTGGAGGCTTGATGTGATGATTAAATGAGTCAATCCACTGACGTGCTTAGCCCTGGCCCTAACACACAGTAGGTGCTTAATAAACTGATCTTTATCCCAGGCTCCTTCAAAGCCTGACCTTTGAGCCCTGGTGGGTCCCTCCACCACACTTTTGTTTCCTGGTTGTGTTTCCCCAACTTGAACTGCTGTGGTCCGGTGGAAATAGATATGTTGATAACTCTTTACAGGTAAGTTGTGTCTCAAATTCCTAAAAGTGGAATAGGCAGGGTGTGTCCATGCATTGTCTGAGGAAGGGAACTGGACTTCCAGGTACTTGCCTGTCCCCAGAGGGTAGCCTTAGGATGCTGAAGATTCAGCAAAATCTGAATAGAAAACATTACAGCAAGGTACTGTGCAAGGTGTCACTCTATAATCATTGGGAGAGAACTAAAAGCAGTTTGTGAGAGTAGTTTCCACTAACTGATCACTTCCCCCTTAAGCTTTAAACGAGGCTTAACATTTTTAACTGTGTATGATACCAAAATTCCCATACTTCCTTTGGTCCATTCAGCAGAACTTTCTAATGGATTCATGATCATAATTATGAAAATAAATGATCACACTGAGCATAGCCCCCAGCCCTGTGAAGGAGGAAAATGTTATTTGCCTCTTCACCAAATGGTTTCATTCTATTGTAGTTTTTTCAGTTCTTGTGTCTATCTGGTACTCACAATCCACTATATTAAGTTACTCCAGATGGGAAAACCAGATGACTGAGTTAATTTGAATTATGTCTAAATCCATGAGCATTAAATAGGTTCTTAGAGAAAGCCCCCCTTCATGGATTTTGTGCATAGACTTGTGACATCAATTCTGACTGTTTTGATGGTTTTTTTTTTTTTTTTTTTTTTTTTTGCTACACTCCAGATTGTACAGGTTGTTGAGAAATTGCTTTCAGATGACTAGGGTACACTTAGAGTGTGTGCATTTTGTAAACCAAAAAGTATCTGAGACAAGTCGCAATCAGTTTAGGAGTTTATTTTGCCAAGGCTAAGGACCTGTGCATGAAACAGCCTCAGGAGGTCCTGAGAACATGTGTCCAAGGTGGTCAGGCTACAGCTTGGTTTTGTACATTTTAGGGAGACATAAGACATCAATCAATACATGTAAGAGGTACGTTGGTTCAGTCCAGAAAGATGGGACAGCTGGAAGCAGGGACTGGGGAGTGTGTGGGGTGACTTCCAGGTCTTAGGTGGATTCAAAGACTGGCAACTGGTTATTATCTAAAGACCTGAAATCAATGTCTAAATTACAATAAAGGGTTGTAGACACCCAGGTTTTATCATGCAGATAAAGACTCTAGGTAGCAGGCTTCAGAGAGAATAGATTGTAAATGTTTCTTATCAGACTTAAAGAGTCTCTTCTGGTTGGGCGCAATGGCTCACATCTGTAATCCCGGCACTTTGAGAGGCCAGCACGGGAAGATCACTTGAGTTCAGGAGTTAGAGACCAGCCTGAGCAACATGGTGAAACCCCATCTCTACCGAAAGTACCCCCCCCAAAAAAAAAATCCAGGCATAGTGGTGTGCACCTGTGGTCCCAGTTACTTGGGAAGCTGAGGTAGAAGGATCACTTGAGCCTGGGAGGCAGAGGTTGCAGTGACCTGAGATCATGCCACCACACCTGGGTAACAGAGTGAGACCTTGTCTCAAAAAATAAAAAAAAGAAAAGAAAAGAAAAAAAGAAGAATTAGTTCTATCAGTCTTAAGATCTGTCTTGATGTTAATGGTGGCATGTCTGACTTCCCCTTCCCATCACAGCCTGAACTACCTTTTCAGGTCACCTTTGGAATGCTCTTGGCCAAGAGGAGAGGTCCATTCAGATGGTTAGGGAGCTTAGAATTGTATTTTTGGCTTACAATATCCAGAAATACATTAGTGACTACATTAAAAGGAGTCCCCCATAACCATCAGTAGGAATATTTGGTGGCAGTACTTTACAACAAAATTTTTAGTTATGGATATTTCTAAAGAGAAGGAATTTAGGAATGTGGTTATAAGGAATTGGTTTCATTCACAGGTTATTAAATACTGCAGATTTTATCACCAATTAGCTATGTGACTTGGTTTCCTTACCTATAACATGGAGAGGGCTGGGTTATCTGACCCACTGTCCCTAAGCCCCTTTCTAGATTCTGCATGTTTAGTCTTTAACAAAGAAATCGGTAGAAACAGGGTCTTGCTATGTTGCCCAAGCTGGTCTCAAACTCTTGGGTTCAAGCGATCCTCCCACCTTGACCTTCCAAAGTGCTGGAATTACAGGTGTGAACCTGGCCCCTGACACGTCTACTTTTAATTCTCTATTTTCTCCAACACACTTCTTAGAATTTACAGTGATGGCAATCTTGATATTCTCCCAGGCAACCTTTCTAATAGAAGTCATGACTTATCTTCAGCTTCACTTTATTATAATTTGCATTTAAATTTTTTTAAAGACTGTTAAGATTGCCGTAACTTTACCAAGTGATTTGCAAGTTCCAGTGCCTGCTAATTAACTCAGATGGTCATGGCAGGAACTGCCTTGCATCAGAAAGGCTGAATCACTCAAGCGCTCCCATCTTTCAAGGGCCAAGTGATTCACCAGCCAAGTTACTCTACAAATTGGGATGAGGAGCATAGGATATTAGACTTCCTTTTAGTTTTCATCCCTTCTGGTGACTTAGATGTGGATTCTCTAATGGTGACTTATTTTTCCTTTGTTTTCTTTCCAAAGTAATATGTACTTGTTGTAAGAAGTTCAAACTGTACATACTTATATGATACAGAAAGTGGAAATTTTCCTCTATTTCCCCCTTCCCAGAGAGAGCCACTCTGAACGGTGGTGAACATCCAGATATTGTTTTCTTTATGTATATTAGCATTCTTTTTAACAAAAAGATTGTGCTTACATATACTGTTTCGTAATGTGCTTTTGTCTCCTAGCAATATGTCTTGGAGATTCTTCCATTTCATATACATAAGTCTGTCTCATTTTTAATGGCAACATGGATTTCCGTGATGTTATTACTTCAGAAGTTACTTAATTTGTTTCCTCCAGTCTTATTCTAAGTAACTCCCAAAGACAAACTTAATGACTTGAGCTCAAGTAGGCTACTAGGAGGTAACCTCAGGAAGCTTGAATAAGGGAATGGCAAATGAGACAGGAAAAGGAGGAAAACGAATCAAGGACGTTTGACGAGTGGATATCTGCAGTATGGGGGTCTTCAAAATCACCCTCAGGTTCAATGATTCACCACAGAACTTGGAACCATGCTCATGGTTACAGTTTATTACAGAAAGAGCATTCAGATTAAAATCAGCAAAGTGAAAGATTGCTGCTATGGTCTGAATGTTTTGTTCCCCGCAAACTCTTACGTTGGATCCCAATCCCCATGTGGGAGGTGATTAGACCATGAAGGCTCTGCCCTCATGAATGTGGTTGGTGCCCTTATAAGAGAAACCCAAGAGAACTGCCTTGCTGCTTCTATTGCATGAGAAGGCACCACCTGTGAAGGAGAGCAAGCCTTCACCAGACACTGAATCTGCTGGGACCTTGATCTTGGACTTCTTAGCTTCTGGAAACATTAGGAAATCAATTCCTGTTGTTTATAAGCCTCCCTGTTTATGGTAATTTGTTATAGCAGCCCAGCAGACTAAGAAAGGGGAAAGAGTCCTTTTTGTCACAGGAAAGAGTCCAAGAGAGACCAGGTGCGAGCTTCCAGTTGTTCTCCTCAATATGAGGAGCGCCTGATTCTCCTTGCAAGGATGTGTGACAACAGACTCAGGGTATTGCCACCCAAGGAAGCTCACCTGAGCGTTGCTTTCCAGCATAGTTAGAGGAGGTCGGTCATATAGTCATGGCTGACTATCTGGGTAGCTGAGCCTAGTCTCCAGCTCCTGCAGAGGTCAAGCTAATGTTGAGTGGTCCAAGGTCCTCACCATAAATCACAGTTAGCATAGACAAGCTGGCGTGGCTCAGGCAGGAAGCTGCAGGTGCTTGAGGTAGGACACTATCCACAGAAAACATGAGTAGCCTCCAAGGTGGGCTGAGGGGTAGGCAGGGCACCACCAGCCCCAGCTACACTCCCTCAGGGACAGTCTTGCCATTTCCAGTTTTTCTTTCTTATAAACAATGCCCTGGTGCAGGGGTCAGCAAACTTTTTTATAAGGAGCCAGATAGTCTTTTTTTTTTTTTTTTTTTTTAATCCCCTTTTGGCAGTTTTTTTTTTCATTGACATAAAATTCACATAACTTAAAACTCACCCTTTTGGTGTATATGATTCAGTGTTTTTTAGTATATTTTCAAGGTTGTGCAACCAACACCACTATCTAATTCCAGAACATTTTTATCACCCCCAAAAGGAGCTCTGTGCCAATTAGCTATCACTCCCCATTCCCTCTTTCCTCTATCCTTGATAACCACTAATGGTAATTTCTGTATCTAAAGATCTGCCTATTCTGGACATTTCATATAAATGGATCATAATGTATGACCTTAAAAACTTGGTACATACGCCAGCCATGTTGGCTCGTGCCTATAATCCCAGTATTTTGGAAGGTTGAGGTGGGCGGATCACCTGAGGACAGGAGTTCGAGACCACACTGGTCAATGTGGCAAAACCCCATCTCTTCCAAAAAATACAAAAATTAGCTGGGTGTGGTGATGGGCGCCTGTAATCCCAGCTACTTGGGAGTCTGAGGCAGGAGAATCACTTGAACCCAGGAGGCGGAGGTTGCAGTGAGCCAAGATCGTGCCAATGCACCCCAGCCTGGGTGACAAGAGTGAAATTCCGACTCAAAAAGAAAAGAAAAAAAAAGACTTGTACATAAATGTTTACAGTAGCCTTATCCATAATAATAGTCAAAAGGTAGAAACAACCCAAATATTCATCATCTGATGAATAGATAAGCAAAACATGGCATATCCATACAACGGAATGTTAGCTGGCCTTAAAAAGTAATACTACAACATGGATGAACCAGACAGATAGCAGATATGTGAGGCTTTGAGGGCCACATGGCCTCCAAATTATTCAGCTGCTGTGGTCGATCTGAATAGTTGTCCCCCACCCTGCCAAATTTATATGTTGAAATACTAACCCACAAAGTGATGGCATTAGGAGGTGGGACCTTTGGGAGATGATTAGGTCATGAAGGTTGGAGCCCTCATAATTGGGATTAGTGCCCTTATAAAAGATGCCCCAGAGAACTAGTCTGTCCCTTCCACCATGTGGGGACTCAGTGAGAAGATACCACCTATGAAGAAGCAGCTTCTCACCAGACACCGAATTTGCTAGTGTCTTGATCTTGAACTTCCCAGCCTCCAGAACTGTGAGCAATAAGTTTTTGTTGTTTATAAGCTACCCAGTTTATGGCATTTTGTTACAGCAGCCTGAATGGACTAAGACATCAACTCTGCCCTTTTTGCACAAAAGCAGCATTATGTAAACAAATGGGTTTCACTGTGTTCCAATAAAACTTTATTTACAAAAACAGGTAGTAGTCTACATTTGACTTGGAGGCTCTAGTTTGCCTACTCCTGCTATATAAAATATCCTTGTACGTGTATTTTTGTCCAGTTGTGCAGAAAATTCTATGGGATCAATTCCTAGAAGTGAAATACTGAGTCATGAGTTATGATGTATTTATTTTGAACAGATGTTGTGAACCACCCCAAAATTTGATCCAACTTGCTTTTCCACCAGCAGCACATGAGAGTACTTAAGACTGAGATTTCCCGGCCGGGCGCGGTGGCTCAAGCCTGTAATCCCAGCACTTTGGGAGGCCGAG
>NW_016805989.1:43286-79194 GCF_001698545.2 Rhinopithecus bieti | reverse complement strand
TTTTTGAGACAAGCAAGGTCACTTTGCTACCCAGGCTAGATCCAGGGCAGTGTCACCATCACTGCAGCCTTGAATTCCCCAGGTTCAGGTGATCCTCCCACCTCAGCCTCCCGAGTAGCTGGGACTGCAGGCACACACCACTACATCTGGCTGATTTTTTTGTATTTTTTAGTAAAGGCGGGGTTTCTCCATGTTGCCCAGACTAGTCTCAGACTCCTGGGCTCACGTGATCCACCTGCCTCAGCCTCCCAAAGTGCTGTGATTACAGATGTGAGCCACCGTGCCCAGTCAGAATTTCCTCTTAAATCCCTTTCACAAAGAAGTAGAACCCATACCCATTTACAAGGGAAGTTTCTGCATTGTCTTGAACTTTGGAGAGGAAGAAGAAGATAGAACATTTTGCCCCCAAAGAAGAAAACCAAATGGGGCCTAAAGTGGCCTCATAATAGTATCTTATTTTAGATTTGAGGCTCACGGGGAGGGGGACTTTGGTAACTTGTCCTCGTTTGGTGAGATCAAACCTTACACTGGCCACTGAGTGTCATTCCAAAAAGCCTGAGTGTTTACCTATTCATTTTTTTTTTCAAAGGCCGAGAGCTTCTTAGCAATTTCATTTATTAAGCAAAGCTTCCATTCCTATTATTTCTCTTTGTAAGTAATTTGCATGTAAATGAGGTCCACCTATGCATACTGAACATGTTACCAAATGTACAAAAAGTATACATGGTCCATTTTTTCTCCACAGAGCTGACAGGTACCCATCCCTCTTGATGAAGATGACATAGTATTTCACGTAGCCTGGTTTTCCCTAAGTCTTTTTGGCTTTTGGACGATGGATGGAGTTTTGTTTTAGTTTTCCATTTTCTTTTCTCCCTCATTTTCACCATTTGGAATTCGTGGTGTGAAATCCACAGGGGAGAACAGAGGCTTGTTAGCATTCAAGCTCTGTTTTTGGATGCATATTTTAGTTGTTTTATATGATATTCGGCATCCCTCCTGGGATCTAGCCCGCCTTTGCTCGGCTCACGCTGGGTGAATCTGTGATATTTCCCATTCTGTAGCCCTTCCTTTATAACACAGCATAGCCTGCTTTCCCATTAGTGAGATGGCATGCCTGGACTACCCACACACAGATACAGAATTAGGCGGAACTTGGCCGGGAAGCTAAATCAAGTTAACCATCTCATTAGGCTTGAAAGACACAAATTAAGCGTAAGTTGGGATTAACAGAGAAGCCTTTCAAAGAGACATGCAGCACAACAAGGGGTGGAAGAAATTGCCATAGCCATTACTCTCAGCAAACTTCTACCGTTTGATGTAACAGAGGAGACATGAAGTCTCTTTTATAAAAGGTCAACAGACAGAAATTTAGGATCGAAATAGCAGTGTAACATTTATTGAGCTCTTACCACTTGCTTGGCACTGTGTGCTGAGAGCTTTACACATATTTCATAGAAATTGCGCACTGACCTATGAGAGAAGCACTACTAAAATTCCTGTTTAACTAACAAAGAAACTGAGGCTCAGAGAGGTCACTTCGCCTGTCTCGGAGTCCCAGAGCTTGGTCAAATGATAGAGCCAGGATTCGCCCCCAGGATATTTGGCCCCATGGACCATGGCTTAACATAGTGGTTCCCATTTGGGATGCACTGGCCTCCCCAGGGGATATCTGGCTATGTCTGAAGACATTTTGGGTTGTCACAGCTGTAGAGAGAGCTGCTATCAGCATCTAGTAGGTAGGTACCAGGGATGCTACTAAACATCCTACAATGCACAGGACAGTTACAGCAAAGGATTATCCCGCCCATAATGTCAACAGTTCCGTGATTGAGGAACCCTTGTTTAATCGCTCAACTGGACTACATTGACAGGCTCACTGTTCCACTAGAACTATCCACTTACAGAGCTCTATATGCAATGTGGTGATGCCGTGGGACATACGTTTAAGGCTGCGTATTGCAGGCGGTGCAGCTCTCTGGCAGAAGGAACAGCCAATGTCAAGGCTGAGAAGTAAGAATCTGGCTGGCATGGGATGGCAGGAAGCCAGGTGCAGCTGTTGCAGAGACTCGCAGGAGGATGAGATGAGGGAGTTGGAGTTCTCACCAAGAAACGGAAAAAGACAACGTGCCCTAAATGATGACCACCATGTTTGCACTTGACGAATGTGTAGACTAATGGCCTCTGTCTTCTCTCTGCCTTTCTGTTCTGTTCCCCTCCTTCCTCTTGCCTCCCTCCTGCCCTCAACCCTCTGGCTCCCTAGTTTTCGGCCACAACATGAAGAGCAGCAATGACTTCATTGGGAGGATCGTCATTGGCCAGTACTCTTCAGGTCCCTCTGAGTCCAACCACTGGAGGCGCATGCTCAACACACACCGCACAGCTGTGGAGCAGTGGCACAGTCTGAGGTCTCGAGCTGAGTGTGACCGCGTGTCTCCTGCCTCCCTGGAGGTGACCTGAGGGCTGCAGGGAAGGCAGCTTTCATTCGTTTAAAAAAAAAAAAAGAAGGAAAAAAATTTGTCACATACTATTACATCCACACCTGCATACACACTCGCAACATGTCTACACACGTACACACACACAGACACACAGACTCCCCAAGTCCTCTCAGAACTGAGAGGAAGCAGACTATTGGTCACAAAATAGCCGCCCTCAGTCAGTGAGGCCTGGGAACTGTCCGGAAGCCCCATCTGTAGTAGATCACAAGCTCAGTGGGCTCTGCCATGGGACTTATTGGCACTGCCTGTTCTTGTCAATACTCCTGCCCCAAAATGCACTTTCAACCCTCAGGCCAGAGAAAGGACCTCCCAAAGGGTGCCAACCTCCATCAAGACTGTATTTACCAAGAGTTTGGCCAGTGTGTGGGAGACCTGACTACTCCCCACTCCCAAAACACACGCCCGCTGGGTAACTTCTGAACAGGCTGCTGTTCCCTGGGGTTCTTCAAACCTGATGCTTTTCTCTAAAGGTGTAAATATCTTTGTCTCCTCCTTAGTAAATGTGATAACTAGATTATGGACCATTTGGAGAAACCAAATGGCAACCAAAACTATTCCAGTGTCAGAAGCCTCTCCTGGCTTAATGGAATTGTCCTTGTGTTAGCTCATCCCAGGGAACTCCCTGTGGGTATATATGTGTATGTCTTCGTGCGTGTGCCCTCACAGGCGAAGACGTGTGTGCCTATGTGTCCTCTTGGAGAGCATGGCGATGGGCCGGGACCTCAGCCCCGAGCACTGCCTTCTCTCTGCCTCTCCTGTCCAGTGAGAGTCCAACCAGTGTCCTCCTGTCTGTCAGAGACCCCACCTTGGATAACAGTAATGTGTGTGTCAAGTAAATAGGATATGATAGAGCAAAAGTAACATTTTTTGACTGAATCATGGTGATTGTGACCCACAAAAGACATACAAAGGACCTGATACACGGATTAAAATGGCCATCACACCCCATCCATGATGATCTTCTTCCTTAAACACTCTGAGGATACTTCTGTGTTTGTCTGTGAACCAATGTCATGTCTCTCGTGCTAAGGAATTAGTGTAGTTAGAATAGGTCTTCTCTCTCTCTCTCTTTCTCTCTCTCTCTCTTTCCTCTCTCTCTGTTGGATGCTTCTGTATCTTTTTCCACAGCATAATGTCTGGTGTGATGGGGAGCTATTTATTGAAATTAAAGATTATTTATTTGTGCCATGCATTTGAGTTATCTTTTTCTTCATGAATGCAGGACATAGAAGGTAGGAGGGCGTTGCAGCTAGTACTGCTGTGTAACAAACCATACTGAACAAGTCAAAACAATGATTTTTTTTTTTTTTTTTGAGACAGTCTCACTCTGTTGTCCAGGCTGGAGTGCAGTGGTGCAGTCTCTGCTCACTGCAACCTCTGCCTCCTGCATTCAAGCAATTCTCCTGCCTCAGCCTCCCAAGTGACTGGGATTACAGGTGTGCACCACCATGCCTGGCTAATTTTTGTATTTTAGTGGAGACAGGGTTCCACCATGTTGGCCAGGCTGGAATTGAACTCCTGGCCTCAGGTGATCCACCTACCTCAGCCTCCAAAAGTGCTGGAATTACAGGCATGAGCCACGGCACCCAGCCTCAAAACAATGATATTTGTTATACTCACAGATTTTGGGGATCAAGAATGTTGAGTATTTGCAATACGTCTGTTTGACTTGAGTGGTGTACTAACGCCAATTATTCCAGCTTTGCTCTTCTCTATAAAACTTTTCACTTCCTCAGGGCAAGATTCACAGTTTATTTAGCTTTTTATTGGGCAGGTCCTGCTAAGGGCTTGACCCAGGTAACTGCTCCAAGCGCCAAAATGGCTTCACCCCTCGGGCTACATTGGGTATTGCGGAGAGAACCTCATGGTGTCTCCCATTCTGGAGTGGAAGTGTTGTGGCGGTCAAGGGGGAGAAGCAGGAAGGCTGGGTTGGGTTGATGTATTCATCCATTTTGCATTGCTGTAAAGGAGTACCTGAGACTAGGTAACTTATAAAGAGGTTTATTTGGCTCATGGTTCTGCAGGCTGTACAGGAAGCACAGTGCTGGCATCTGTGTGGCTTCTGTTGAGACCTCAGGAAGCTTACAATCATGGTAGAGGGCAAAGGGCGAACAGGTGTGTCACTTGGCAAGAGAAGAAGTGAGAGTGAAAGGAGGAGGTGCCAGGCTCATTTAAACAACCAACTCTAATAGAGTGAGAACTCACTCGTCACCAAGCCATTCATGAGGGATCCACCCCCATTACCCAAATACCTCCCACCAGGCCCCACCTCCAACCTTGGAGATCACATTTCAACATGAGATTGGAGGGGAAGAAACATCCAAACGATATCAGTTAAGTTTTCAGAAAAGAAAAGGAGAAGTGTTTTCCTTCTCTATGACATGGCTTCATTACTGTGATTTACAGAAGAAGATAAAAGCATAAAAGAACAAACAAAATGAGGGAATATAGGTACATAATAAGCATTTAGAACTAGAGGTGGAGTCATTGGTGATGAAGCCCAAGAGCTCTGGGCCCAAGAAACCATAGTTCAAATCCCGGGCCCACCACTCCTTAACTGTGTACTGGGGCACAAACCATGTAAGTCTTCTGAGCCTCAATTTCCTCGTTGTCCTAGGGTGCCTCAAAACAGACCTTGACGTGAGGACTTGGTTGCAGACCACCCCAGCAAGCGTAAGTGAAGAATAAGGGAAAGGAGAAAAGCAAAAGGCTTCATGAATTAGTACTGTGAGCTCAGTCATGCTGGGGATCCCTGTAAAAAACACTAAAGAATGATCATTTTGCAGAAGCTGGAGTATTTAATTACTGGCCTTTGTCCCTCCTTGTGGCTTAAAGGCTGCCCTGAAAGCATTAAATGTTTGGCACTTCAGGATTGTCCAGCGTGGTCTGTATAAGCTCCCATAACACCAGAGAAATCTCTGGGCAGAGGAAGAGGCACATGTGCTTGATGAGGTCAGCTGTGTATGTGCACAATACCGCTCTCTACAGCCACAGGGGAGCCAGGTGGACTGAGGAATACGAGGCAGGGCATCCCCAGCATTTGCCACCTTCATTAGTAATAACAAGAGGGCCGACTAGCACCAGACGAGGTGCCAAACATCACATTTAAGCCTCATGCAGCAACCTTCAGGGGTGTAAAAGAGATGTTAATCTCCTTTTACAAATGGGGAGGTCAGGAATTTTTTTGTTTTGTTTTGTTTTTGAGGCAAGAACTTGCTCCATCTCCCAGGTTGGAGTGCAGTGGTGGGATCACGGCTCACAGCACTGGGCTCAAGCAATCCTCCCACCTCAGCTCCCCCAGTAGCTGGGATCATAGACCTGGCTAACTCCTTAATTTTTTGTAGAGATGAGCTCTCATTATGTTGTACAGGCTGGCCTTGAATTCCTGGGCTCAAGTGATCCCTCTGCCTCGGCCTCCCATAAGTGCTAAAATTAGAGGCATGAGCCACTGCGCCCAGCTGGAATTCAAGACTTAGTAAGTTTAAGTGTCAAGTAACTGCAATAGAGACAAAAAGCCAGCCCAGGGCCAGCTGCCTACCCTGTTACGGGTTGATGATTTGCTGGATTCCTAACCTCAGAATGTGGCCTTATTTGGAGAGAGGGTCTTTACAGAGGTGATCAGGTTGAAGTGAGGTCATGAGGTGAGCCCTCATCTGATATGACTGGAGTCCTTATCAGAAGAGGAAATTTGGCCAGGCACAGTGGCTCATGCCTGTAATCCCAGCACTTTGGGAGGCCGAGGCAGGAAGATCACTTGAGGTCAGGAGTTCGAGACCAGCCTGGCCAACATGGTGAAACCCCCGCCTCCACTAAAAATACAAAAAATTAGCCAGGCATGGTGGCACATGTTTGTAATCTCAGCTACTTGGGAGGCTGAGGCAGGAGAATCGCACGAACCCAGGAGGCGAAGGTTGTGGTAAGCTGAGATCGTGACAGCCTGGGCAACAGAGTGAGACTCTGTCTCAAAAAAAGAAAGAAAAAACAAGAGGAAATTTGAATGAAGAGACAGACACAGAGGGAAGAAGATGTGAAGAGACAGGGAGAAGAAAGCCATCTACAGGCCAAGGAGAGAGGACTAGAACAAATCTTCCCTCACAGCCCTCAGAAGGAACCCACCCTGTTGACACCTTAATCTCAGACTTCCAGCCTCCAGAACTGTGAGACAATAAATTTCTGTTGTTTAAGCCCCAGTCTGTGGCACTTTATTAAGTCAGTGTAAGCTAAACACTCTGCTGGGCTGTGTCATCTAAAAATAGGATGACAATTCTGTTTTTTTTGTCTTATTTTGAGACAAGATCTCATTATGTTCCCAATCTGGTCTTGAACTCCTGGGCTCAATTGATCCTCCTGCCTCAGCTCCCCAAGTAGCCAGAACCACAGGCACGCACCACCGTGTCCAGAAATAGGGTGACAGTTGTTACCCCTTAGGGTTGATTAGCTGGGAAAATGCCTGCGGAGGATTTGTTTGTTTAGTTGTTTTTGTTTTGTTTTTTGTTTTTTGCCTGCAAAGTTTTACCATAACCCTTGGCACACTGCATGATGGTGATGATTGCTAGCACACGTCAGGCAGTGTTTGCTGGATGATCAGAGGTAACAGTGGTGGACAGATCAGAGCCTTTCACATCTCCAGGAATAGAGCTCATCAGGAGATGAGACGGATGTGTTGAAAGGTGAAGGAAGGACTGAGTTTCTGTAGAAACCTGCGCCCAAGGTGCCCTGTTGTGGGCTGCTCACTCGTTTTTATTGGCTTCCTCCCCCTCTTCAGGTAGGAAGTGGGAAAAGAGATACACAGTCCACTTAAACACCCTCTTTGGAATGGGAACTTGAGTTCGAAGAAAAAAAGCTGGGTTGGGGATTTTTAAACTCACTTCTACTTTCCCAGGACCACCCAAGAGTCCGCTCATTTTCTTGGGTGAGGCAACATTCCCCTCTCCCTCCTTGGCAGTGACTCCGAGCTCATGGCTGACTCCAGGGCACCCCAGGATTCCAGCCCATACCTTGGACTTGGCAAAAGCTAATGACCCCTGCCCAGCTCTGCTCACATAGGATGGGTCCCAGGGTGCTGGGAGTAGCTATTTCCTGGGCATTGATATTTCACTCCTAGAAAGCTGGGAATCACTGCAAGAAAATTCCTCTCCTTTCCTCTCCTTTCCTTTCCTTTCCTTTCCTTTCATTTCCTTTCCTTTCCTGGTCATCCACTGGCAGTAGGATATCTGCCCTTTTATGATCAAAATACCATTTAAAAATAACTCTGGAATGATTTGTAGATAAAAACTGAAAACATGCCTAGAAAAAAGACTGGATGGCAATGCCCTATAGGTTGGCAGCAGTGGTCCTTTGGGTCATTATTTTACTATCTAACTGTATTAGTCAGGGCTCTCAGAGAGACAGTACCAGTAGGAAATATGGAAGGGGATTTAATTAGGGGGAATTGGCTCACATCATCAGAGAGGCAGAGAAATCTCAGGATAGGCCAACTACAAGCTGGAGAACCGGAGAAGCTAGGAGCGTGGCTCAAAGCTGGGAGTGTGGTTCAATCCAAGTCCAAAGTCTCGTAACCAGGGAAGCCAACAGTACAGCCCCCAGTTAAACCCAAGGGGCCCCTGAAGGATGCTGGTGCAAGTCCCAGAGTCCAAAAACCGAAGAACCTGGAGTCTGATGTCCCTTTAAAGGCAAAAAGAGGAAAAGTGTCCCACTCTGGAAGGGAGAGAGAGAGATCAGAAAGCGCCGATCCCCCTTCTGCCCATTTGTTCCAGCCAGACCACCGGTCAATTGGGTGGCACCCACCACACTGAGGGCATCTCCCTCTCTCGGCCCACTGACTCACACGTCAATATTCTCTGTAAACGATCCCCAAGACATACCCAGAAGCAATGCTTCCCCACCTGTGTAGGGATCCCTCAACCCAGTCAAGCTGACACCTAAAATTAACCATCATAAGCCTATCCCTTGTCAACCTGGCACCTCCGCATGTCTCCTTCAACCATACTTAATCTCCAAATAAAGACAATTACAGAGTCATGCTTCCACCTAACATGATACAGCTATCCAAAGTACAACCAAAAATGCATGAATCCCATCCCCAGAAGAGGAGGTAAAGTTCTTGAGTGATGTTTACTCTTCTCCCAATATTCTATAACTGAAATACTAGGATGTAAAATTGACAATGCTTAAATGCTGATATAAAGTTGATAAATCTGGCTGGGCAGGGTGGCTTACGCCTGTGATCCTAGCATTTTGGGAGGCTGAGGTGGGCTGATCAGTTGAGGCCAGGAGTTCGAGACCAGCCTGACCAACGTAGCAAAGCCCCGTCTCTACTAAAAGATACAAAAATTAGCCGGGCGTGGTGGTGCATGCCTGTAGTCCCAGCTACTCGGGAGGCTGAGGCAGGAGAATTGCTTGAACCCGGGAGGCGGAGGTTGCAATGAGCTGAGATGGTGCCTTTGCGCTGCAGCCTGGGAACACAGTGAGAATCTGTCTCAAAAATAAATAAATAAAAATAAAGTTGATAAATCTTATGTTACATGATAAAAGAATTAGAAGAGAAAACAAAGATATTTGCTCAATATATGTGTACATATGCACAAGGGATTGAGAGATGCCCTGTATATATAATGGTTTCTTAACCAAGTAGGGAGGAAATGCTCATATCATTATAATCCTCATTTCTGTAACTGGTACAGGTCATAGCTGATGTTCATAACTACCTTCTACTACCCATTCTGTATTCCCTTTGCTTTCAGCAAACACCGCAGCTGGTCAAGATTTTTTCGTTTTTGTTTTTGTTTTGTTTTTATAGAGACAGGATCTCCCTGCGTTGCCCAGGCTGGTCTTGAACCCCTGGGCTCAAGCCATCCTTCCACCTCGGCCTCCCAAAGTGCTGGGTTATAAGTGTGAGCCACTGTGATCAGCCTGCTCTTGGTTTGTTATGAAGCAAGGTGACCCAAACTTTCATTTCTGAAGGGTCTGGGCCATTCATACTTCTGCCTAGACTGGGTTATTGTTGTTTCCCATCGTCCTTAATTACAAGGCATGGTAATACTACAAGACATCCTATGGGATCTCCTGTAATCTAGACATATTTTCCCTTTTCTCCATTGTAGAGTAGTTAGTATACAGTTTCCCCTTGGTAGTCCAGCTCAATCACCCTACCCAACACCATAACTCCCTTCTTAGCCTGTGGACTCAGAGCATGAGCAGCCCAAAGTGGCCAGGTGGCAGTCTTAACTTTCAGGTCAATAGAATCACTATTGTGTCTCCTGGTAGAAGCATTCCTCCCTCTGGAACTAAGACCTCTAGGGCAGCAGAACATAATGTCGTGGAACAGGAAGCAAAAAAAAAAAAAAAAAAAAAAAAACAAATTGCTAGTGGATCACTAGGAGTAATAGTGAGTGGAGCTGCTCTTATGCTCACTCCTTGATTCCTGGACCCGTGAATACTAGCTATCAGAGAAAAAATACCATATCTGATTCATAGCATATACAGCCTTCTGGAGAACCTTGCCCCACCCCTATAAAGTATTGTTAACTAGCTGGCTGTGATTTCAAAAGACCATTCCACTATTCCATCAAGCCAGCTGCTTCAGGATGGTAGAGAACATGGTAAGATCAGTGAATTCCATGAGCATGAGCCCACTTCTTTGGCTGTAAAATGAGTTCCTTGGTCAGAAGCAATGTTGTGTGGAATATCATGATGATGGACAAAGCATTCTGTAAGTTCACACATGGTAGTTTTGTCAGAAGCATTGTGTGGAGGGAAGGCAAATCCATATTCAGAGTCAGTGTCTATTCCAACAAGGATAAAATGCTGCCTCTTCAATGATGGAAGTGGTCCAATATAATCAAACTGCCACCAGGTAGTTAGCTGATCACCCCAAGGAATGATGCCATATTGGGTTCTCAGTGCTGGGTTCTGCTGCTGGCTGACTGAGGACTCAGCAGTGGCCACTGTAGCCAGCCCAGACTTGATGAGTGGAAGTCAATGTTGCTGAGTCCATGCATAACCTCCATCCCTGCCACCATGGCCACTTTGTTCACGATCCCACTGGGCAACGATGCGGTGGCTGGGGAAAGAGGCTGCCTGGTATTCACAGAACAGGTCATCCTATTCACGTGTTTATTAAAATCCTCCTCTGCGGAGGCCACCCTTTGGTAAGTATTCGCCTGGGACACAAATACTCACATTTTTTCCCCACTCGGAGAGGTCTATTCACATACCTCACCCCCAAATTTCTTTGTTACCAATTTTCCAATCACGTTCCTTCCAAGTTCCTGACTATTCAGTCAAACCATTGGCTATAGCCCATGAATCAACATATAATCACATGTCTGGCCACTTCTCCTTCCAAGCAAAGTGCACAACCAGGTGCACTGCCCAAAGTTGTGCCAGCTGAGAAGATTTCCCTTCACCATTATCCATTGGAAATGTCCCAGAAAGTGACTGTACTGCTGCCGCTGCCCACTTCTGGGTGATGCCTGCCTATTATGCAGGAACATCTGTAAACCAGACCCCAATCTTCTCTTTCTTGTCATCTGATCATAGGGTACTCCCCATGAGCCCAAAAGTGCAAGCTGGGAGAGAGAAGATAGTGTAGCAGGAGTGGGGATCTGGGCATCTGGTCCACTTCTTCTTGTAACATACTTGTGCCTTCAGGACCTGCTCAGGCCTGATCACATATACACCACTTCCATTTGATGAGGGAGTGCTGCTGTGCATGTCCCACTATATGTCTTTTTGGATCAGATAACACCTAATTCATGATGGGCAGCTCAAGTGGCATGAGAGCTTGGTGACCCATAGTCAAGAGTTCAGTTTCTACTAAGGCCAAGTATCATCAGGCCAAGAGCCGTCTCTCAACAGGAGAGGAGTTTTCTGTGGATGATACAGGGCCTTGCTCCAAACTCCAAACAGCATCCCCATCTGCCACTGACACCTTAAGCATCATTAGATCTGCTGGATCATAAGACCCAAGTGGCAGAGCAGCTTTAACAGCAGTCTGGACCTGTTACCAAGCCTTCTCCTGTTTTGGGCCCCACTTAGAACCAATGGCTCTTTGGGTCACTCAGTGAATGGGCCAGAGTAACACACCCAAATGAGGAATGTGTTGCCTCCAAAATCCAAATACACCCACAAGACATCATGCCTATTTCTTGGTTGTAGGAAGGGCCAAATGCAACAACTTATCCTTCACCTTAGAAGGAGTCTCTCAACAGGCGCCTCACCACAGGAATCCTAGAAATTTCACTGATGTAGAAGGTCCCTGAATTTTAGTTGAATTTATATTCCACCCACTAATATCTTACCAATAAGTTCAGAGTGGTCGCTACTTCTCACTGTGTCCAGTTAGCACAATGTCACCAATGTAATGGACCAATGTGACACTTTGTAAAAGGGAAAGGCAGTCAAAATCCCTGCAAACAAAATTATGATATAGGGCTGGAGAACTGATGTATCCCTGAGGTAGGACAGGAAAGGTATATTGCTGGCCTTGTCAGCTGAAAGCAAACTACGGTGGATCCTAAAAAATGCATTTGCCAGGTCAATAGTTGCATATTAGGTATCAGGAGATGTATTAATTTGCTCAAGCAATGAGGCCACATCTGGTACAGCAGCTGCAATTGGAGTCACCAGTTGGCTAAGCTTATGATAATCTACCATCATTCTCCAAGATCCATCTGTCTTCTGCACCAGCCAAATAAGAGAGTTGAATGGAGATGTGTTCTCCATCCAAACTGAATGCTGAATGGAGAATCACCACTCCTGTGTCTTTCAAGCCCTTGATGATGGCACTAATCTCTGCAATCCCTCCAGGGATGCAATATTGTTTTTGATTTACTATTTTTCTACATAGAGGCAGCTCAATGGCTTCCATTTGACCTTTCTCTCCATAATAGTCCTCTCTCCATAAGTTAGGGGGTCCATGTGGGGATTCTGCCAGGTGCTAAGTATGTCTATTTCAATTAAGCATTCTGGAACTAGGGAATGTTTAATAACCATGGGATGGGTTCCAGGACCCACTGGACCCACTGTAAGTTGGACCTGAGCTAAAGCCCCACTAATTACCTGACTTTTGTAAACCAAAAAGTGTGTGAGACAGATCTCGATCAATTTAGAGGTTTATTTTAAGGTTGAGGATGTGCCTGGGTAAAAGAGACGCAAGTTAGAGTAGAATCTACAGCCTGTGCTTTTTCCCAAGACAATTTTGAGGACTTCAATATTTAAAGGGAAAAGAGGGGCAGGAGGGAAAGGAGGAAAGAAAAAAAGAGGGGGAAGATACACAGTGAAGGGAGTGGTCACATTCTTGTGAGGCTCTGACCAGTGCTCAGTGAATCCACATTTTACATGTGAAAAGGAATTAATGAGAGGAAAAGTCAATTATGTATTCATCTTACACTCAGTAGATCTACATTTTACATAAGATAAAATAAGCATGTGAAGTTACAGCTATCTGGTTAGGAACAAAAGAAAGGCAGTTTTTGCATTACTCAGTTCCCAAGCTTAGCTTTTCTCCTTGGCATAGTGAGTTTGGGGTCCTTAGATTTTAATTTTCTTTCACACCTCCAAAAGCCCCTACTTTGACTGGAGGGCCACAGTGCCCTTTTTGGGTTTCTTGGAATCAGTGTCATTTAGAGCCAGTGTTGTAGTCCCCAAAGTTCTGATGATTTCCCTTTCCCCAGTGCACAGTTACCTATGGTAAAAGGCCATAGGTCCCTCTGGGGAAGGATGGGGAAAAGATTAACAGCATAAATCTTCAGTAGTGTACCAGGGTCCTTCCTCAGGGAAACTCAGCCTCCCCTTCTTTCAGAGGGTTCTGAGTCTGTAGGCTGACTCAAGTCTGGAAATTGATTGAGGGACCATGATTCCCTGTTTTTATGATTTAAATTACTTTTGTTCACTTGACCTGAAAGTTTTCTGCTTATATAGATCAAATAAGAATGTAGTAGACTTCCAGGGCCAGAGAAGGTGACACACATCTGTAGTACTAGCTACTTGGGAGGCTGAGGAGGGAGGCTCACTTCAGCCCAGGAGATCAAGGCTGCAGTGAACTGTGATTGTACCACTGCACTCCAGCCTGGATGATAAAACAAGATCCTGTCTCTTAAAAAAGTTTTTTTTAATAGCTAAAAAATTAAAATTTTAAAAATAAAAAAGAATGCGGTAGGCTTCCCATCTATTTCACTTCTAGGATCACCGTGATTAATTAACCAATGCCAACAGGAACACGATGATTAATTAGCCAGTGCCATAGGTCAACAGGAGGCCAACTATTCTGGTTGTTGCTTTGTCTTTGTGATCCATTATGGTAACCTCGCCCATCTTGCCTTTGATGGTTAGTGCTGCTACTTGGCTTCTGCCACCCCAGAATCAATTATTCCCATTGCATTTAAGTTTTCCAGTTAAGTGACTGCAGTTCCCACTGTAAGGTCTGGCCTACAGAGAAGAACAATCACAGAACTCTTCAAGGATGCTAGTGCTCCCCTCACAAATCCATTTCTCAAGCATTAGTCAAAGGCATATTTTCTGGTCCCTCCCAGTGTAAGTGAGTAGGTTTTATGTGACACACCTACTCTATCATCCCAGTCTCCCTACACCTTTAAATCTCTTCCTGCATTAAACCAGGGGAGATCAGGCATCACCAGCTCCATCATGGTGGGCCATCTTTTGATCCATGTTTCAGTCAACCAGTCAAGAAATCAAACTGTTAACATCTTTTCTAACTCCCCAAGCTGCAACACTAATGCAGACTCTCTGCTTAGTGAGCCTATGTTAGTAAATTAGGCCTGATCCAACTTTCTGTTCCTTCCACCATTATCCCACATCCTGAATATCCTTTCCCACACATGTTCTCCAGATTTCTGCATGTATAAATTAGAAAACTCACGTAGTTCTTTTGGTGTGTAGCGTACCTTCTCATGGGTCACACTTTGTGCCTCACTTTTATGGGCCTGCTGGGATTAGAGACAGGTTATAGGTCTAGAAGTTAAAAGGGGTGGTGGAGCTAGATCCAGAGGAGAATCAGCATTGTCTTGCCTGGCAACTGCCTTGGAGGAGGCCACTTCTGTTTCCTCAAGCAATGCAGGGTTTAATCCCCCTAGACAAGGGGGATTAATTTATAAGACCTGTAAGTGGTATAAGACCTATACCACTGCAGACAGTGAGGCCACTTCACTTGGGAAACAAGATTCATCAGAATTTAAGAGCTCAGTGCAGTAAGCTATGATTGTGCTGCTGCATTCCAGCCTGAGCAACAGAGCAAGACCCTGTCTCTCTTTTTGAGATGGAGTCTTGCTGGATCACTCAGTGCAGTGGTGCCATCTTGGCTGACTGTAACCTCCACCTCCCAGGCTCAAGCAATTCTCCTGCCTCAGCCTCCAGAGTAGTGGAGATTACAGGTGCCAGCCACCATGCCTGGTTAATTTTTGTATTTTATTTTATTTTATATTTTTTGAGACGGAGTCTGGCTCTGCCGCCCAGGCTGGAGTGCAGTGGCGTGATCTCGGCTCACTGCAAGCACCACCTCCCGAGTTCATGTCATTCTCCTGACTCAGCCTCCCAAGTAGCTGGGATTACAGGTGCTCGCCACCACCCCCAGCTAATTTTTTGTATTTTTAGTAGAGCCGGGGTTTCACTGTGTTAGCCAGGATGGTCTCAATCTCCTGACCTCATGATCCACATGCCTTGGCCTCCCAAAGTGCTGGGATTATAGGCGTGAGCCACCGCGCAAGGCCAATTTTTGCATTTTTTAGTAGAGATGGGGTTTCACCATGTTGGCCAGGCTGGTCTCAAACTCCTGACCTTCAGTGATCCGCCCGCCTCAGCTTCCCAAAGTGCTGGGATTATAGGCGTGAACCACCATGCCCGTCCAAGACCCTGTCTCTTAAAAAAAAAAAAAAATTGGAGTTCAGTATCCTAGCCTCATCAGAATCCTCCCACACATCCCTCCCAACTCACAGGGCCTATTATTTCCCAATCAATACCCTCACCTTAACAGTAGACACTCTGAGGGACTGAGTTTACCTTTCAATGTAAGTCGGCCAATTGCAGGATGAGGGCTTGTGTTTGATTTTCAGCACTTTCAATCCTATGACTCTACAGGAGAGAAGATTCTGCTTCAGGGCACACTTAGAAGCTTCCAGGCTCATTGTGTATATCTAGAGCTGAGAAACTGAGTCCCTGTTCTCATTCTTTTCTTTCATCACTTTGTCTACGGATGTTAGGAGCAACTAACCCACATCATTCTACGCCTCGGCTTTCTACAAATGCTCAAAAGTATCATGCACAGGGTCACTAAGTTCCTTGCTTCTTATTAATAGTGAACTAGGAGCATCAAGTGCATTTATTTTGTGTATCTCTATTAACAGTTCACGCCATGGACTATCAATGCTCTCCGTACTATGAGAAGTAGAGTCTTTAGCATTTTGGGATTTAATCAGATTACGGAGCCAATTCCAGAAACCCCAAAACCAAGTAAGGAAATTTATTCTTAAAATTGTTTCTGTAAATGGACGGGCACAGTGGCTCATGCCTGTAATCTCAGCACTTTGGGAGGCTGAGGCAGGTAGATCACGAGGTCAGGAGTTTGAGACCAGCCTGCCCAGCATGGTGAGACCCCATCTCTACTAAAAATACAAAAAAAAAAAAAAAAATTAGCTGGGCAGGGTGGCACATGCCTGTAATCTCAGCTACTTGGGAGGCTGTGGCAGGAGAATTGCTTGAACCTGGGAGGTGGAGGTTGCAGTGAGCCAAGATCGCGCCATTGCACTCCAGCCTGGGCGACAGAACAAGACTCCATCTCAAAAAAAAAAAAAATTATTCCTCTAGAACTACCTCCTGGTACCAAAATCTGTATTAGCGTTCTCCAGAGAGACAGCCAGTAGGATAGATGGAAGGGGAATTATTGAGGAGGAGTTGACAAACACAGTCACAGAGGTGAAGTCTCAGGAAAGGCCAACTACAAGCTGGAGAACCACAGAAGCTGGAGTGTGTGGCTCAGTCCAAGTCCAAAGCCTCATAACCAGGGAAGCCAGCAGAGCAGCCTCCGGTCAGACTCAAGAGCCCCCAAAGGCTACTGGTGCAATCCCTAGAATCCCGTTACTGAATCTGGAATCTGATGTTCCAAGGCAAAAAGAGAAAAAGTGTCCCATTCTGGAAGGAAGAGGGAGAGCAGAGAGGACCAATCCCCTTCCTTTTGACCATTTTTTCCAGCTGGCTCCCTGCCAGTTGTATGGTGTCATCCCACACTGAAAGCAAGTCTTCCTCTCTCAGTCCCGACTCCCATGTCAATCTCCTCTGGCGACGCCCTCCCAGACACATTCAGAAACAATGCTATCTCTGGGATTGAGGCATCCCTCAATCCAGTCAAGTTGACACCTAAAATTAACCGTCACATCAACTTGATACGTTCCTATACAGTATTTTTGAAGGTTATAAAGTGATCTAATGGTAGCTCACATATATAGGATGCTTATCATGCAACAAACATTTTTCTAAGCACTTGTATGAGGGAAGTATTGATTTCTTCCCATTTTGCAGTTGAGAAAATTGAGGATTAGAGGGGTTAAATAATCACACAACAAGAGGTCTGGAGTCTGAACAAGAATGCATCTGAATTGAAAGCCATGAAATGAACTGGCATCTATTGCTTCTTTTATAATTGTGGTGAAGGGGTACGGGACTTTGTTTAATAGATAAACAACATTTTTTAAAAGCCAGGAAATTAAGGGAGATAGATGATTGACAGATAAATAGATGATAGAGATTAGATAGACAAACAGACAGAAGGAGAGAGATAAATGAGAGAGAGAGGGAGAATCTTCATGGAACTTCAAGATGCCATGAACACAGTGTATATACTGGGGGAGAGGAGAGATAGGCCACCACTCAATAAATACAACTGTAAGAAGCCAGAAATACATACAGCATAACAAAGAGATACCTACAACCTCCAAATGACAGCAAAGATCATATTCGTCAAGTGGAGAAATTGTCTCCTTTTGGCCAGAAAGCTTGAGATCTAGAACAGGGATTGGCAAGTGACAGCCCGTGGGCCAAATCTGGCTCCTTGCCTATTTTGGCAAATAAAGTTTTATTGGCCCACGGCCTGGTCCATTCCTGTATTTCTGGCAGAGTTGACTGGTTGTGACAGAGGTTGTATAACCCACAAGTCCTAAAATATTTACTGTCTAGCTCTTTTTTTTTTTTTTTTTTGAGACAGTCTTACTCTGTCACCCAGGCTAAAGTGCACTCATGATCTTGGCTCACTGCAGCCTAAAACTCCTGGGCCCAAGCAAACCCCCTACCTCAGCCTCCCAAGTAGCTGTGACTACAGGTGTGCACCACCACATCTGGCTAAGATTTTATTTTTCAAGTAGAGATGGGGTCTCACCATGCTGCCCAGGATGGCCTCAAACTCCTGGCCTCAAGCGATCCTCCCACCTCAGTGTCCCAAAGTGCTGGAATATAAGAATAAGCCACTGTGCCTGGCCTGTCTGCTTCTTTATAGAAAACGTTCCCTACCCTGTCGAGAGGAGTGTTTCATAAACTTTAATATACACACAACCCACCTGGGGAGCAGAATTGATTCAGCAGGTCTGCAGGGCGGCGGGGGGCCTGAGCTTCTGCATTTCTGATGTGCTCCCAGGAGATCCCTGTGCTGCTAGTCCATGGACCATACTTGTGTTTGAGGAAGTAACAAATATCTTGTGTGTCTCCATTCAGAAAGGGTACATGAACTGATTTATAAAAACCTTCAGATGTCACAATACAACACAGATAATTTAGGAGGTTTATTTACCAAATCAAAGGATTTTCCACTTCTTAGAAGGATTTCCAGTGGCCTGCTTTGGACCACTCTTCTCCTCCCCACTTAATGTGTCCATACTCAGAGAGACAATGGTATGGTTTGAATGTCTGTCCCCTCCAAACTCACGTTGAAATTTAATTGTCATTATGATGATACTGGGAGGCGGGACTGGTACTGAGCAATCAATGGGCTTGCTACCCAATGTGCACAGAGGCCAATATCATGCCACTGGCTTTTAAGAAGAGAAAAGCTTTATTGCTAGTCGACTGGCAAGGAGACAGAAGGAAATGCTCAACTCTATCTCCCCAAGCTGGTGTTTGGGTCAGGTTTTATAAGCATAGGGTAATGAGGCATGATCTGATTGGACCTTGCAAAGAGATGATGTGGGGAGGCATGACCTGATTGGATCCTGCCATAGGGTAACGTCAGAGCTCAATCGATTGGGTTCTGGATCCTGCCATGTAGTGTCTGCTTCTGATTTCAGTCCCTGCTCCTCAGTCTGAGCACTTAGGTTCCCCCTGTGGTTGCACACTTGTTCATCTGGGCGTGCTCAGGTTACGTGACCTTCAATCTGAGGGTCCATGGCAAATGAAAAACAACTCACAATTTTATTATGTAAAAGTTGAACTAGACTGGTCTGATGAGGTTACAGGACTTTTAAGAGGTCTGGGTTATGAGAGCTCTTCCCTCGTACATGGATCAAAGATGTTATCACAAGGATAGCTCAGGTATGGCAGGAGTGGGTTCATCCCCTCTTTAAAAAGCTCTCTCTCTCTGTTTCTTGTCTCTCTTTTACCCTCTCACCTTCCACCATATGATGACTCAGCAAGAAAGCCCTCACCAGATGCCAACACCTTGATCTTGGCCTTCCCAGTCTCTAGAACTGTGAACCAATAAATTCTGCTCATTATAAATTACCAGTCTCGGATGTTCTAGTATAGCAGCACAAAACAGACTAAGATAGACACTTTTAAATTCCAAGCAGCACCCAGGAACCTGACAGCAGGAGCCCCCAAATTTCAGCTTGCAAGATGATAGGGAGTAGGGAGAAAATATCCAAACTTTCTTCCATATTTATATCTTTTATCAACCTTTAATAATGTCCAATGTGGGGGTGTGTGTTTTATAACAGAAATAATACAGTAGTACAGTGAGTTGTACCGGCACATCACTTACAAACATGTAATGAATATATCCCATTTATAAATAAGTGAATGTGCATGCTCTGGGATATGCACCAGTACACTAGTTTTGAGGCAACCGATCTACCCGAGGAGGCATCCTGTAGGTTGAAGCTGAGCCTGCGCTGTGCTCGTATTCTGAGTCAGACCTTGGCAGACTTTCAGCTCTGGTGCCAGCAGGCAAAGCAAGCTGTGTGGGCACAAGTTAAGTTATTCCTCACAAGCACAGCAGCAGGTGTTCCAAAAAGAAGACTTGGAAGCCAAACGGACACATTCCAGTCCTCCCTGTGAGTGCCAGCCACACGAGGTGTCAGGGCACCTGGCTGAGCATTTCTGGAGAGGAATGAGGGAGTGCAGGGGCAGAGGATGTGGGTGATGCCAAGGAAAGCCTTGCACTAGATCGATGACAACAATAGCAACTGTTGCTGTCATTTATTGAGCACCTACTATTTGCCAGCATCTATGCCAAGTTTTAGAAACAAATTACTTCATTTAATCCTCGTGAGGTAGGTACTCTACTTATCCCCCATTTTACAGAGGAGGAAACTGAGGTTCAGAGAGGAAAGTGACTTGCCTAAGGACAGAGAAAGTGGGGGAGAAAGACTCTGGTTTTTAGAAATATTGATTCTCCAAAAGTGCGAAGAGATCCCAATGAAAACACTAGGGGTTTTTAAACATCGCATTCCGAGCAAGCCACACAATAGAGCTATGCGCTAGTGATGACACTTTCACCTCTTTGTGGAGCACTTATTCTGTGCAACACTCAGTTGAACCTTCTACAGATGCCTCCTTTAACCCCTGGAGGAACCCTGAGAGACCCTGAGAGGTAAAGGGAGAGGAAAGGAGGCTGATTCAACAGGCTTCCTGGTGCTTCCTCAGCAGTGGATGCTGTTAGGATCAGACCCATGAGGTGGGGACCTTGGTGAACTGAAGCTCAAAGAGCCTGGCTGAAGGACATGCTCTTTCTCAGCTCCATGCAATTGTTGCCCTGTAGAAATGAGGGCTATGTTTTGTTAGATCTTCTGATTTTCCAATAGAAGGCAGAAATCCCGACTTATACCTAACACCTCTTGGTTTTATACCTTAACAAATTTTTTAGAATTTAAAACACTGCAGACCAAACAAATGACATCCATGGCCCAGGAGACCTCTGCACTCAATGCTGACTTGCAGTATTTTTACCTTTTGGTACATATTTACTCTGAGGGAGGTGAGATACTTTGTCTCCTGTGACAGGCTGGAATGTGAGTTTCGTTACTATCCCATTTTACAGAGGAGGAAACTGAGTCTCAGAGAAGTGCACACCCAAGGCCACAGGGTGGCTCAGAGACAAGACTGAGAGCTAAAACTTCTCTTGGTTCAGGGGCAAGACTGGGAGCTAAAATGTCTCTTGGTTCTTTGAGGGGGGCTGGCCTAGGGCTGCTTTGCTTTCAGCTGTCATTCTGAGCTGTCTCCAGCAGTGTGAAGAGGAGGGAGGAGAAAAGGACGAAAAAAGGAGGGGACTGGAGTCCATCCAGTCTGTCCCAGCTCCTGCCAGGCTCCATCTGACCGTAGGAGAGCAATCCTGGACCCAAGCTCTAGCCAAAGAGCCTCTCTCCTCCACTCAGGCTGGGAGGTTGCTTTCTAGGAGTTCAGGATGCAAAGGTGGACACTGTGGGCTGCAGCCTTCCTGACCCTCCACTCTGCACAGGCCTTTCCACAAACAGACATCAATATCAGCCCAGGTAAGTGCAGGGGCCAGGGCTGGGAGCAGGTGGAGAGGAGTACACTCTCAGGAACTTATTATATCAGTGAGGCCTGGCTGCTTCTGTTGGGGGGTTGGGGTGCCCTGACCCGAGTCTCCTCATAGCTTTCCCCCTACCACCTTTATCATGGGCACTATTCTAGGCCCAGACACAAAAAGTCCTGGGTTTAAATCCCAGTTTTGCAGTTTACAAGCTGTGTGACATAGAAGAAGTTTCTTAATGTCTCTGAGCCTCAGCTTCTTCTAGAAAGTCAGATCACAATGGCATTCTCTTGGTGCTACTGTGCAAGGCAGATGAGATAACATGGAGAAGGTGTTTTGCACGATGTCTGGCACTACAGAAAGGTCTGAACATGGTAGTTTTGTGAGGGATCTGGGCCCCAGCCCTACCTTGGCCGTGACAGCCTTCCCAGGGAGCTTTCAGAGCTGCTGCTGTTGCCACCAGAGGTTAAGTGTACAGGGAGGGACACTTGTCCCTCTAATGGCCTCCCTGGAGGCCTGGCCCAGCAACACCCAGCCTTGTGGGGCATCCCCAGGGATGAGAACCTGTTGGCCTTGGGAATGTGGCCTCCCAGTGTCCCATATGGAGGATGAGGGTCTTCAAATGAGCTCAATTTCTTCCACTTTGCAATAGGAAGGCTGGGGTACTCATTCTGGGGGACCCTCATCTGGATGAGAAGAGTTCTAAATCCTATAATTTGGTGGCCAAGAGTCTTGACTGTCACCTCTACCAGGTTCTATCCAGGCTTGTTTAAAAATCATAATATTAGCAATATCAATAACAACAACTAAGACTTACATGACACTAGTTATGTGCCAGGCACAGTTCTAAGCCCTTTTCAGATATGAATTTATTTAATCCTCATAATAACCTTCATATATGGATTTATTTATCATAGCAATGGCAGAGATATCATTTTTAAATCCCCATTCAAGTAAAACTAATAATGAAATACCAAGATGGAGATTCTCATAAGGCCAAATTATTAGGTTGTGATAGTGTTAGGGTGAATTTAAACAGTGGGTCGATAGGGTTGCCAGATAAAATACCAGTAAATAAATATTAATAACTTCTTTTTTAGTGTAAGCATGCCCCCAATATTACATGGGATGTATTTATATTAAAAATTATCTGTTGTTTACCTGAAATCAAATTTGACTAGGTATCCTTTTTTTTTCTTTCTTTTTGTTTTAAATCTAGCTTCCTTAGTGGTAACAATAAGGGATAGTCTTAGTTCATTTGGGCAAGAGGTTTCAGTTCTGTCCTAAACTCTCTGAGTGTATTCGTCAGCTCAGGTTGCCAGAGCAAAATATCACAGACTGGGGAGCTTAAGCAACAAACATTTGTTTCTCACAGTTCTGGAGGCTGGGAAGTTCAAGATCAGGATGCCGGCAGATTTTGTTCCTGGTGAGGACTCTCTTCCTGGCTTGCAGATGGCCGCCTTCTCACTGTACCTTCACATGGCAGAGAAAGACAAAGCTCTGGTCTCTTCCTCTTATAAGGGCACTAATCCCATCATGAGGATGGGATCCCATCTAAATCTAATCACCTCCCAAAGGTTCCACCTCCCAACACCATCACATTGGGAGTTAGAGCTTTAACATATGAATTGGGTGCAGGGAAGAGGAGAGACACAAACATTCCATTCATAACAATGACTTGCATCCTTACTCTTGGACCTCAGTTTCCTCACCAGTGTAATAAGCAAGTAGCAGAGAAGATGAACAAAATATTCTTGCAGGCTGCCTTGTATATCCCAAGATCTTGCCTTTCTGACCAGCAAAAGTGGGAAGGGGCCAAGACTGAGTTTGAAAATGGGAGTAACTAGGGGTGGTTTCTGTCCTTCACTAGCTTGTGCCCATGGGACCTCTCTGAGACTCAAGTTTCCTCACCTCTCTGAGCCCCAAGTGGGGATAGCAAGGGTCCCTATCAAGGGTTTTGGAGATCTTCAATGAGCTCATGCAAATGAAGTGCCTAGCACACAGTAAAGCACTTGAAAAATGAGTTATTAACATAATGTTTGTCACTGTGGTTGTTGATGTTATGCCAGAATTGGCCAGGAGACAGTTTTCTGCTCTGACAAAAGTCCTCAACATTGAAAGGAACTTCTGAACATCAGTCCCCAAGCCTCATCCCTACTCTATAGCTAAGAGTACTGAGATTGTGTCAATCTCAGCTACCTGGGAGAGCTCAGAGTTTGGAATTGGAAGGATGGGTCTTAGAAATCCACTCAGCCCAACCTTTCCATATTATGGCTATGGAAACTGAGGCTACAGAGGCCAATTGAGCCAACCATGGTCATCACTGTCCAAGAGGCAGTTCTACTGCTTCCCAGGCTCCCAGCCCTACAGATAGCCCAGTTTCAGCCTATGCAGGTAGATTCTCTAGAGGAAAGTGATTTCAACACAGAGGGAATGTGTGTGAGTTTATGGGTGCATGTGAGCAGGAGCATGCATGTTGGTATGTTGTAGGGAGGATTTAGGGGTCTCTGTGGGCCCCGGCAGACCATGAGAATACATGCACCTCCAAGGCCCTCCTTATTGAGAATGGGCTTGGTTTTTCATCTTCTTCTGTGTACCCCTAGCCTTTAGGTACAATGCATAACAGGGCACACGTCATGGGTCATTCATCTCACTACTCCAGACCTTTCATCACCCACTCCCTGTATATGCAAATATATGCAAATAGCACAACTTGGCCACCCCCTATGTTTTGGAGGAAAAAAAAAAAACAACTCTTTAGACATCTCTTAGAGACTTGGGAGGATTTAGACAGACTAAATCCTTTTCCTGAAACCTTTTCTCTGAACCTGCCTTTGATCTCATTGTTTAAGTGGATTAATGAATGTAAAGTCCTCAGAACAGTGTCTGGCACCCAGTAAGAGCTACGTAAACATTTATTATTCTTCTACTATCAAAAAGTTTCCTTTCCCTGACTCCTGAGCCCAAGAACTCTCTGTAGCAAAGGAAATTTATAGCAAAGTCTTTTGAAGCTCAGGACCTGCTTCTGCAGGGCTTCAGAAGCGTAGATGGGGAAGGAGTCAAGTTATGTAGCCTCTCCGTCACCCGTCCAAGAGCCTGGCATTGCACTCTCAGCTCTGGGAAAGGTTCTGGGACCCAGACTGTTTCAACTGTAATAATATCTAATACTTACTAGAATCCCTGCCTCTGAGCTGGAACTGGCTTTTCTGTGAAGTAGGCACTATGATCATGCCCATTGAACAGATGAGAAAACTGAGGCACAAAGAGCTGAGTTTCCCACTAGGACCATCTGACTCCAGAGTCCAAGGTCTGAACTCGGAGCATAGAGACCTAGGCAACAGTGTTCCTACCTCCTAGAGCAGCCCGGATCCTAAAGTGTTCCTTGGACATTCTGTCCAGTTGCCACTCCTCTATGGTCACAGAGCAAGCACTTTGTACATACTTCTAGAATACTTAGTATGTGATGACTCTGCCATGTGCAAGTTCCTTCTTCCAGACTGAGAGCAACCCAAGGACACAGACCTCAAGCCAAATAGGCACCCAGGAAACATCGACTTATTTGCTTAATTGCTACATTTGGTGTTTAACAGATTTATTTCACAAATAAGAAAACGAAGATTGGAAAGAAGATATCTTTTAGAGGCGCTAGTCTGTTCAGGACTTTCTGAATCTGTCAGACTCAAGTCTCAATACAGTCTCAATCATGGCTCTGCCACTTTTGACCCAAGAGAGTAAGTGACTTACCCTCTCTGAGCCTTAGTCTCCTCATCTGTAAAATGGGGATGATATCGATACTCCCTCCTAGGCTGATCTCGAGGAGTCACATACTAAACACCCAACGAATGGCTGCTCTTATTAGCAATATAAGAAATTGTCTAATGCTTTCCCCCCTGTTTCATGTGGCCTCAAGAGTGGCTCACAGAAGGGGCAGCAAAGCTTAGACAGGAGAGACCTGGGGCCACCAGTTTCACTTCCCAGAGCCAGGACTCACTGTAAAGGAGGCAGTGGAACCCATAGGACAGCAGGAGGGCAGCGAGGGTGACCCAGTCCTCAGAATGCAGCAGCCACCTTCCCGGAGTCTGTGACACTCTTTCGGTCCCCGGGAGTGTCTGGGGCCCAATATGCGGACCTGGTGGACAAATGTGGCCCCTGAGCCTCCCCACCTCCCTTCCTGGCTGGGTCCCAAGACTCATCTGAAAAGGCGGCAGCAGGGTAGTGCATTCGTGGGTGGCTGGACTGGGGCCAGGGGAGCCAGCAGCCAGATTGAGTAGGAAGGTGACAATTTATTCCTTTAAAAAGAGTGGGGGTAGGGGGGAGCCCTGAATTCCACTGATGTGTTTTCTTTCCCTAACAAGCTCAGAGCTCCCAAAGGTTTTGACCCCCACCCCAGCTGGGGGACCTTGGGGCCCTCTCGTGCTGCTAATTGAAGGAAAAGACCAGGTGGTTTGGCCTCCTGGTTTCCAAAGCAACAGCCCCTTTGTGCATCTCCTCCCCTCTGCCTCTCTCCCTACTTTCCCTCCCCCACCGCTAGTCTCATCTCTTCCCTTCTCTCCTTCTCGAGTTCCCAGCCATGCTAAACCATTTCTAATTCTCCAGTGCTGCATTCGCTCTCACACCTCCAGACCTCTGCACACACTGTGCCCTTCCCCTGGAACACTCTTTCTCCAACTCTTGTTCATCCTCCGGGGCTCAGTTGAGACAGCACCTCCTCTAAGAAGCCTCCCAGATCTCCAGGTCTGGGTTGTGTTCCACTTTTAGGGGTTCTTGTAGCAACATTCTCTCTTCCCCCATCCAGGAAGGGAACTCATGATGCCTTGTCATAATCACCTGTGGGATCCTTGAAGATGGGGACAGGGCAGTCACCAATTCAACTAGGGAGAGAAAGAGGCAAACAACCAGTTTCTAAAATAATCGAGGGGCTGCTCCCTGAAGTTTTGCTGGCATGACACACATCCACAAATTACATGGTAATGACACCTTTATTTTTGCACTGCTTTTTCTTTCTTTCTTTTTTTTTTTAGAGACAAGGTCTTGCTCTGTTGCCCAGGCTGGAGTACAGTGGTATGGTCATAGCTTGCTGCAGCCTGGAACTCCTGGGCTCAAGTAATGCTCCCTCTTCAGTCTCTTGAGTAGCTGGGACTACAGGCATGTGCCACCACATATGGCTAATTTTAAAAAAGGTTTTTTTTGTAAAGGTGGAGTCTTACTACACTGCCCAGGTTGGTCTCAAACTCCTGGCCTCAAACAGTCCTCCTGCCTTTGCCTCCCAAAGTGCTGGGATTACAGGCATGAGCCACTGCACCTGGCCTGTGCTTATTTTTCTTAATTTTGGTCTTCACAGACCATGAGGCTCATGAGGTCAGAAGGCACATCTGTGTAGTATACCACACAGTATCTTCAGCTTGTAACCTACTACATGAGACCAAGTAGTTGCTCATTATCCTTGTTGAATGGATAAAGGAATTAATGAAGGACCAGACCATCAAGATTGGAGCAAAAGGAAATGGGCTTACATGCAGTAGGATTCTCTAGGTTTGGGAGTAGACAGGCTGGCTTCAAATCCCAGCTGGGAGCTGTGAGATCTTGGGCAAGTTAGCCAACCTTTCGGTGCTTTGGTTTCTTCATCTGTGAAGTGGGGGTGATAGTGGCACCTACCTGGTAGGATGTGTGAAGACTGAGTGCATCTTTCTGCATCAAGCATTTAACACAATGCCTGGCACACAGTGAATGCTGAGTCAGAGCTGGTGCTGGTTGTTGTGTTGCCATGGTTACCTGACTGTCAAGCTCTACAGCTAAAGAAATCCCTTCACAAGAAACAGATTAGCAGAGGCTGGTTTGGGGTCAGGCTGATGAAAGGCCTTCTATTCCCAATTCCTTAAACCCAAGAGGTAAAGGAGGAGGGGGAAGTGCCATGCAGGTTGGAGTTAATGATCATTTCAGCGCAAGCCAGCGCTCTTTTCTGCCTCCCAGGTCCTCCCAATTAAAGGCCTTTGGCTGCCCTGTTGGAAAGGGGAGTAATTGAGCAGTGACCTGTCATAGCCTCATTTTCTGGTATGTTTCACCCCTGGCATCCATAACCACCATTTACTCAATGGAGAAAACCTAAAGGACCAGAATGGGGAGGCGGGCTGTAAATGGTTCAAGGAGCTTGTTTTCCGCTCTGGGAGGAGCAGACAGGATTGGGGAGGCAGGGATTCTTTTTGAAATATCCACAGTCTTTAAGACCAAGGACCCTTTTCCCCTTCTCACTCCACTCAGCCCCTTTCATTTAATTAATTATTAATTCCTCTTTGCCAGGCTCTATTCAAGTGAGAGAATGAATGAGTAATTCTACAGGCTCTATCTTTCAGTCTGGCACACTGTAGACCAGGGCTTCCCAGATTTTCACGTATACAAGAATCACCCGGGGCTCTTGTAAAAATACAGACTCTGATTTGGAAGGCCTGAAGTGGGGCCTGGGAGTCTGAAGGTCCCAGGGGATGCTGAGGTTGGCCTTCACAGCAATCGTTGTCCTAAACAATATGCAAAACCAGGATCTGGCAACCTCTGATTTCAGGACTTGGTTAAAAAAAACTCCAGGAATGCCATCGCAGCGTCAGGACTCCTGGTTTCAAAGGCATGAGTTATGCACACAGCCTTCTCACTGTTTTCCCAACAGGTTGCCCTCAAGAAGTGGTGTTTGATTCCCTACGTGTATTTATGCATTCAAGCCTAGTCATTGTGTACTTACTATGTGCCAAGGCACCAGGGGGAGAGGAATGATCACAACAGACGCTGATGGGGATAGAGGAGGAATGTGTGGATGTTGAGGTGGAATGGGCTCTAAAAGCATTTATCAGAGGCTCCTACCTCATCTTCCCTGAATAAGTCACTGTGCAGCAGAGACTCAAAGGAGAAACAGAATTGGCTGAAGTCAGGTCAACGGAATGATCTGCAAAGGTCTGAACATGTCTTTGAGAAATGGCGAAAGTGTGGGCAAACCTGGAGCACAGAGTAAGGAGGGGGCGGATGATGGAGAATAAGTGAGGGGCAAGCAATTCCCACGGGCAAAGGGAACACCTGCAGGGTTTCGGGGAAATGAGGTCAGGCTGTTCCAAGGAGGAAGGATGCCTCTGGACCTGGGAGGTGAGACAAAGCAGGAAGAAAGGTGTTGAGAAGGTCTTCATGGGAAAAGGTCAAAAAGAATGCAGAAGGAGAAGAAAGAATGAACTGAATTTAGGAGATGGAATAGACATGACATGAAAATTGATTGGTTGTAAGGAGAGGGAAAAAGAGATTATTTTTGGCAAATTATCCAGCAATGCTAAGAAATTCTGAGCAATGCCAGCCAATTCTTGTCGATTTTGTCTGATCCCAGCCAATCCTAGATAGAGTAGTTTATGTCAAAAAAAAAACATGCAGGTAGAGTCAATGTAACAGACATCCTAAGTTGGATCTGAGCACAAAAAAAGGAAAACACGGAGTAACGTCTGGAGTTTAGGTAATCATGTTGTACCTGTGTTCATTTCTTAGTTTTTTAAAATGTTAACATCAGGGGAAACTGGGTGAAAGGTATACAGGAACTCTCCACACACTATCTTTGAAACTTCTAATTTTTTGTTTTGAGACAGGGTCTTGCTCTGTCACCCAGGCTAGAGTGCAGTGGCGCAATCCCAGATGACTGAAGTCTTGACCTCTTGGTTTCAAGTGATCCTCCCACCTCAGCCTCCCAAGTAGCTGGGACTACAGGCACATGCCACCACTCCTGGCCGATTTTTGGTAAGAGACAGGGTCTCACTGTGTTGCCCAGGCTGGTCTCAAACTCCTGGGCTTAAGCGATCTTCCCACCTTGGCCTCCCAAAGTGTTGAGATTATGGGTGTGAGCCACTGCACGCAGCCTAATTTTTAATTTTTATGGGCCATAGTAGGTGTATATATTTATGGGGTACATGAGATATTTTGGTACAGGCATACAGTGTGTAATAATCCCATCAAGGTAGATGAGGTGTCCATCACCTCAAGCATTTATCATTACTTTGTGTTACAAACACTCCAACTATATTCTTTGAGTTTTTGTTAAATGTATAATAAATTACTGTTGACTGTAGTCACCCTGTTGTGCTATCAAATACTAGATCTTATTCATTCTATCTAACCGTATTTTTGTACCCATTAACCATTCCCACTTTTCCCCTGCCTTCCCCACTAACTACCCTTCCTAGCTTCTGGTAACCATCATTGTACTCTCTGACAACTTTTCTGGAAATCTAAATTTATTCCAAAATAAAAAGTTCATTTAAAAAAAAGAGGTAGAAGACAAAGAGAGTGGAGACTACACAATATGGTGAATTTGAGTCTACGAACTCTTCCCACTACCGCCGTGCAGAAAGGTCACATGAACATCTGCAAACATCCTGCTAAAGTTAGACTGGACTTCCAAGGAAGTGAGGGGGGTGCCCAGGGGCCAGAAACCAAGATAGAGATAGAGTAAAGCAAGCATATTGCTGCAGAGCCCTGAGTAGGGCATCAGGCTCCATAATGCCTGGACTGGGGTTTTAACACCTGCACGGGATAGGAGGTGAAGTCAGAGCTATCTGAAGCAGGAAATTGAAACTTGAACCCTTTCTTAGTGCAGAAACTCATGTAGAGTTTCATCTTCAGTGGAAGAGAAACCAGGGGAAAAAAATCCTCCTACAGTCAGAGAGAGATGACAAAGAAGTTTACTTCATTCTAAACTCAGGGGAGAAAGTGCTAGACTTTCCTTCTGCAGACTTCTTTAGTGAGGTCCATGTCGTTAAATTTAAACACAATGTTAAAGCAATGTCTTCAGTACTTTTAAGCCATGGTCTAGGATTAGTAATACATTTTAACTCTAAAATTAGACAAATAGCCCACAGTATACTTCTCATTAGTTGCGGGGGCTGTGTTTTAATTTTTGTTAAAGAAAATAGGAACAGGCTAAGAAATGTGAATGTTTGCTGTGATGTTTCGTGTTGCTGTGCTGTGGGGTTATTTTACATTTTTGGAGTCCTGCCTTCCATCTGGGGAAGGGTTTCTCAATCCTGGCACTACTGACATTTTGGGTTGGATCATTCTTCGTTGTGGGGAGTTCTTCAATATAGGATGTTTAGCAGCATTCTTGGCCTCTACCCATTAGATGCCATTAGCACCACCACTTCCAGTGGTGATAACCACATGTCTCCAGACATTGTCCAATGTCTCCTGGCAAGGGGCGGGGATAAAATTCCCCCTCACGATGCGAGAGTGACCAACCAGGCCGGGCGCGGTGGCTCAAGCCTGTAATCCCAGCACTTTGGGAGGCCGAGGCGGGCGGATCACGAGGTCAGGAAATCGAGACCATCCTGGCTAACACGGTGAAACCCCGTCTCTACTAAAAATACAGAAAAATTAGCCGGGTGTGGTGGCAGACGCCTGTGGTCCCAGCTACTCCGGAAGCTGAGGCAGGAGAATGGCATGAACCCGGGAGGCGGAGCTTGCAGTGAGCCGAGATCGCGCCACTGCACTCCAGCCTGGGCGACAGAGCGAGACTCTGTCTCAAAAAAAAAAAAAAAAAAAAAAAAGAGAGAGTGACCAACCAATTTCCGTTTGCTGGGAACTGTGGGGGTACCCAGGATGTGAGACTCTCAGGGTTATTGTTGTTGTTGCTGTTTTGAGTCAGGGTCTTGCTCTAACATCCAGGCTGGATGGAGTGCAGTGGCGTGATCATGGCTCACTGCAATTTTGACCTTCCGTACTCAATCGATCCTCCCACCTCAGAGTAGCTAGGACTACAGGCACACTCCACCACTCTTGGCTAATTTTTGTATTTTTTATAAGAGACGGGGTTTTACTGTGTTGCCCAGTCTAGTCTCGAACTCCTGGACTCAAGCAATCCACCCACCTCGGCCTCCCAAAGTGTTGGTATTACAGGCGTGAGCCACCACACTCAGCCAAGACTCTTGATTTTAAAACTAGGATGGTCCTGGGCACACTAGGATGGCTTGGTCACCCTACTTACATCTCTAATATGAGTATTTAGGGTGCCAAGTAATTTTAGGACAGGTGGGAGTGAGAAAAGTGGTTTATCACCAGCAAATACTGAGTCATCCAAGTCACTGCTGGACAAACTTATCTAAGTTCTCACAGATGAGTGTCCTTGGTTACTGAGTGGAAAGAAGGTAGAAATGATTTGCTGCTTCTCATCCATGCTAAGGGAGAAACTGCTAAAAAAGTGAACCCAGGCAGCAATTCAGTGTAGCCTTTTTGTGTTGTAGGCAGTGCTCAAAAGTCCCCACAAAGAGCTTAGCAACACCCAGTGTTACAAAGCGTCCATCAACTCTCTTGGCCATTGGCGCTTTAATGCATCAAGGTGATGTCCTCCTAGACCAATGCTCTCTGTCAAGAAAGGAGGGACCTGAGTCCCAGAAAAGGGTGGGGACAGGCCAAGGTGCTGTGCCCACTTACCTCCCCAAGCAGAGCTCCTTCTTTTTGCCATATAGAAGAGGATTAAGAAAGTGAATTCTGAACCAACAGGTTCCAGTTTGGATACTGGCATGCATTGAAAGAGAGTTGGCCAGGATTGACCAGGAGGGATGGGGAGGTACCCCTGGTCAGCACAGCTGCTGGGGTTGGGGAGAGGCTGTTCTGGTCAAAGGGGAAAGCCCGGTGGCACTGACCAGCCCTGAGAAGCATGGCCTGGAATCTACCTGCCTAGCATAACTCTCTTGATAAAAGCGACTGTCCCTTTCTTTCCCCAGAGAAATGCACAGAGGTGCACACACACTTTTAATTTTGTACTTGATTTTGGGAAATTCACTGAATCTCTGCAGCCCATCAGTCTTGGTTATAAAACCCTAAGCTAATCATTAATTACCAAACATTACATAATCCATATATCCCAAGTATTTCGTGAATTTATTTGGCCCAATCAGTTGACCCAGTAACTCCATGAAGTAGGTGCTATAAAGACCATGAACTATTCTTAGACCTGCTAATTTCCCATCATGAAGCATCATGCCAACTTTATGAGCAAGAACTTTGGAGTCAGGAAGCCTGGGTTCAAATCCTTACTATGTCACTTACCTGCAGGATGATCTTGGGCAAGTTACTCAGCCTGCCTTAGCCTTAGTTTCCCTATATGTGCTTGGCATACAGGTAAATTATAACAAATGCTCAATGAATGTTGTTCACTACTTTATTACTTCATGAGCTCAGTCAACCACTATAGTGGCTTGAAGGCAAAGATTCCACTAAAGGGTGACCTTCACCCACCCTTGAGTGGATGGCTACAAAAGGGACCCCAGAAATCATCTAGTTTGAAAGTCAAGATGGGAAAGAATGGACCAGCATCTCACAGCGGGTCACATACAGAGCTGGAGGTAGGACCCAGGCTTCTCAACCCCAGTCTAACAGATTCCACCCCTGCCCACTGCCTGTCGTCATGGATAAGCCATCCAACCTACTATGAGAAAGGTTCTCAGCCTGCCTGTCTCCTCTCGCCAGTCATCCTGAGTCGTGGTTTCCAAAAAAAGTATCTCTTAAGAAGCTTTCAGGGGGGCTGAGACTTGAGAGAACCTCACTGTCTCAAACATGGGGTTTTAAAATTTGTTTCTTTTAGAATTAAGAACAAATGCTGAACTCCAGGAGTTCAATGGGCAAAGATATAAATAGTCTTGGCTATAGCTTGGCAATAAACATGTGGAAAAATGTGCAGTCTTGCCAGATAGCCCGGCATTGCAAATTGAAACAAGATAACCTTTTTTTGCTTATAAAATTTGCAGATTGCCGTGAAAGTGATAACACTGAGCTCTGGCAAGGGCAGAGTGAGATGGGCACTCTCAGACGTTACCGTGGGAGGAAAAATTGCTTTCAGGAGACAATTTAGCAAATTGTATTAAAGCCTTAAAAATCTCCCCTCAGAAAATCAGCAGAAATGCCAAAAAAGCTTTATGCACAAAGCTGCTCATCTCAGAATTATTTGTAATAGTTAAAAAAATAGAGAAGATATCTAATTATCTAAAAATAAGAGAATGATTAAATAAACTCTAGGAGAGCCACTCAGTAGAGGATTCGAGAGCTATTTAAAACAATGTTTACAAAAATGTATAATAACATCGAAGAAATGCTTATACTCTTTAATTTTTAGAAATCAGAATACCGACTGGTATGCAGAGTACCATATAATCACATTACATTAAAACATCACTACATACAAATGTGACATGAGAAAAAACTGTATCAAAGCATTAACATTTTCCAGGTGTTCTATGATGTGCACGTATTATTTTTATAATTTAGTAAAATGTAGGTATGTATATGTTTTTTGGACCTCAGGCATAGAATTGCATAGATCATAATGGGACATGTTTGACTTTCATTCTTAAAAGTATGTACAGGCGGCTGGGCGCAATGGCTCACGCCTGTAACCCTAGCACTTTGACAGGCCGAGGAGGGTGAATCATCTGAGGTCAAGAGTTCGAGACCAGCCTGACCAACATGGAGAAACACCATCTTTACTAAAAATACAAAATTAGCTGGGCACAGGCCTGTAATCCCAGCTACTCGGGAGGCTGAGGCAGGAGAATCACTTGAACCCGGGAGGCTGAGGTTGCAGTGAGCCAAGATCGATCGCATCATTGCACTCCAGCCTGGGTGACATGAGCAAAACTCCGTCTCAAAAAAAAAAAAAAAAATTATGTACAGGCAGGGCTTGGTGGCTCACGCCTGCAATTCCAGCACTTTGGGAGGCTGAAGTGGGAGGATCTCTTGAGCCCTGGAGTTCAAGACCAGCCTGGTCAACATAGTAAGACCTCATCTCTACAAAAACAAAACAAAACAAAAATCGAAAAATTAGGCAAGCGTGGTGGTGCACACCTGTGGTCCCAGCTACTCAGGAGGCTGAGGTGGGAGTATCACTTGAGCTGCGAGTTGGAGGCTGTAATGAGCTATGATCAAACCACTGCACTTCAGCCTGGGCAACAGAACGAGACCTTGTCTTTAAAAAAAATAAATAAAAGTTTATAAAGGAAAGAAAATAGGTACTAAGTTATGGAAACAATGTCAGCACTGCCATCCTTCCTCCCAGTCTGTTTCCTCTCTGCCCCCAGCCCTGCCAGAGCTGCCCCAGCCTTCTCTGTGCCCCCTGTTCTGGATGGAGTTCAAAGGCCACTGCTATCGATTCTTCCCTCTCAATAAGACCTGGGCTGAGGCCGACCTCTACTGTTCTGAGTTCTCTGTGGGCAGGAAGTCCGCCAAGCTGGCCTCCATCCACAGGTAAGTGGGATCCCCAGTCCCCCATAGTTCAACTAAGCACCTCTTTGGGAAATGGGGTGGAGAATGGTATTTCCAACTGGCATTTCTCTTTGGTAATTGAAACTATTTGAAAGAAGTGGAGATGGAGTCTTGCTCTGTTGCCCAGGCCACTCTCGAACTCCTGAGCTCAAGTGATTCTCCCCGCTCACCCTCCCAGCGTACTGGGATTATAGGCATAAACTGCAGTGCCTGGCCAATTGAAGCTACTTTTTATCCAACCCAATTTCTCGCTGAAACCATCCTTGGCTATAGAAGGCAAAGCATTCAGCAGGGGTAGCAAATAGCATGCTGGAAGATCCACCTTTTTCCACCTTTTTAAGTGCCAGTCTTGTGCTGTCCTCTGCTCTGTATCCTGTGATACAACTGATATACTACATATATAAAGAATATGATGTCAGGAATATAAGAAATCATAACTGACACTTATTTGCTACATGTTTTATGTACATCATCACATTAAAGCTCCCTCAAACCATATCACATAGATATCTTCATTTTACAGATTAGAAAGGTGAGGCTCCGAAAAGGTAAGTAACTTGCTCAACATGACACAGCTCTTAAGTGGGAGAAACCAGTTTTGAATGTGTGGAGTCAGATTCCATAGCCCACCCTCCAAGGCCTCCTTCCACATTCCTCTGTCTCCAAAGCCCCAGCCACACTGACCATCTCAGAGTTCTCCAATTTGGTCTCGCTCTTTTACTTCTGCACACTCTTGGACATTCTATTCCCCCTGCTGGGAATTCCATCCCTATCTTTTCCTCCAGGTAAATACCTCCTCAACCTTCAAGACAGCTCTGACAATGTCTCTTCATTGAAGTCACTTAATTACACTCATTGCCCAGCTCTCCTGGGACACTCCCTTTATCACAGCTTAGCTACCTTTTTTGCATCTGACTTCCCTGCTGATTTGTGAGTTTTCTCAGGCCAGGTATGATGTGTTCCATTGGCACCCAAGCTACAAATCAAATCTTACCTCTGTTCTTCAAGAATCTCAGAAACTACTAAAAGGGAGTTGGTTTTTTTATGTGTAGAGCCATTGACTTGTTAAGAGTAAGGAAAGGGGGCCAGGTGTGTTGGCTTATGCCTGTAATCCCAACCCTTTGGGAGGCCGAGGTGGGCAGATGACCTGAGGTCAGGAGTTCGAGGCCAACCTGGCCAACACAGCGAAACTCCATCTCTACTAAAAGTACAAAAATTAGCCAGGCGCAGTGGAGGGCACCTGTAGTCCCAGCTACTCGGGAGGCTGGGGCAGGAGAATTGCTTGAACCCAGGAGGCAGAGGTTGCAGTGAGCCAAGACTGCGCCACTCCAAGATACTCCAGCCTGGGTGACAGAGCGAGACTCTGTCTCAAAAAAGAAAGAAAGAAAGAAAGAGAGAGAGAGAGAGAGAGAGAGAGAGAGAGGGAGGGAGG
>NW_016805989.1:0-42851 GCF_001698545.2 Rhinopithecus bieti | reverse complement strand
AGGAAGGAAGGAAGGAAGGAAGGAAGGAAGGAAGGAAGGAAGGAAGGAAGGAAGGAGTCAGGTGCAGTGTCTCATGCCTGTAATCCCAACCCTTTGGGAGGCTAAGATGGGAGAATTCTTTGAGTCCAGAAGTTCAAGACCTGTACAGGCAACACAGCAAGACCTGTTGCTACAAAAAAAAATTAGCCTGAGGTGGTGATGCACACCTGTAGTCCCAGCTACTCGGTAGTCTAAGGCGGGAGGATCATTTGAGCCCAGGAGGTTGAGGTTGCAGTGAGCCATGTTCACGCCACTGCACTTCAGTCTAGGTGACAGAGTGAGATCCTATCTCAAAAAAAAAAAAAAATAGAGAAGGGGTTCTTTATCTTAGTTTCCAAATGCATCTTGAATCCACACATCTCTTCCTCCAAAAGATGTGTTGAACAACCAGTGCATTTTCAGTGGGGCTGAGAAATATACTGAGACAGTCAGGTTCCAACCAGGAAAACCAGAACCACTACAGGTGTCTAAAACAGATAATACAGGCAAGTGCTGGAAGCTCAGAACTTAAAAGGGAGTAGTGAGGCAAACTAGAGACACATAGGAGCAGAAAGCCAATTCCATGCCTCAGTTGGAGGGCAGGCCAGTCCTATGGGTGCTGGAGCCACGGAGGAGAGGCAGCCTCTGCCAGAGACTCCCAAGCAGAGGGGGAAAGAAATACTCTAGTTTCTCCCTCCTACCCATCTGCCAATGACTCATAAGTGCCTTCCATTAACTGAAAGCCAGCTAACATGGAGCCCTACAAAAGGCATTCTTCAGGGATCAAATCTGCTGTGAGAGCACAGCACAGTACAGAGTTGGCACCTGTAAGGACAGAAGACATCAATTCTCAAAGAATTCCTAGCCTGTAGAGGAAAATGAGATATACGCAATAGAAAGTGAATGCAAAAGTGATTTCAAGTCAAGGCTTTTCTCTAAACAGCCCTCACTGAAATTGCAACCTCAATTGCATCAGAAGGACCTTGAACATGGAGAATCAAGCTAACTAGCCAGCCCCTGGGGGAAGAGGAACTTTGGGCTACAGGTGGTCAACCATTGGACAGAAGATATTCATGGAAGCTTTCCTGGAAGTACTGGTCCTGGATCAGGATCTTGAAAGATTGAGAAGCTTAGGGAATGAGGGCAGCAGATGTTCCAAATGAAGAAAGCTGTGGGGGACCATATGAGCATTGATTAGGGGCATTAGAGTCAGGCAGTTCCAGATTCTAGTCCCAGCTCCATCACTTCCTACCTGCACGATCTTGACCAAATCACTTAAACTCATAATGAAGGCAATGGGGTAAGGGATTAGGAATGGTTATGGGATAGATAACCAGGAGTATCTGCCCCAGTGCCTGTTTGCTGTGAGAATGAAATTAAAATTAGTTCATGCACATAAAACAAAACAAAAGAATTCTCAACTTGGAAATATCAATAATCACACTGATCTTTTAAAGTTGTGAGGCATTAAAGGTGATCATGCATCTAAAGTCTTTATACAGCTTTTGGATAACTCCATGCCCAGCAGTAGGAGTCATTATTATTTTTATTAATTACAATACATTATAATTCTGCCTCGAGGAGGCCAGTTTTTTTTTAACGTTCCATATCAGTTCATCTTTCTGAGAGTGAGCAAGGCTTGTCTCACTCTTCCTCTTTCCTTCCTCTCTTTTGCATTTCATTCCCCCCAAGAGTATATGTCAAGTAACTCCCTGCATGTGACTGGCTGGAGCACTGTGTTAAGACAAATTCTGAGTGCCAGAATTCTAAGCGTTTCTAATCTGGAATGAATTGGTAATCAATTCCACTTCACTAACACAAAACTAAAGAGAGTAAATATGGATGCTTTGATTTACTACCAATGCATCAAGAAAAAAGAAACCTTCTAATGGTGGGTATTTTAGATAAAGTGGCAGTCTTCAGAGAGCAGTCATTTGGAAGAAGCTGACGGGAGCAGATACACCTTATGGCAACATAAAGGGTACCTCAACATAGTCCTGTTTTGAAGTGAATTATTGAAGTTGATGAGATACATGTTGTTGGAACACAAAAGGTACATCAACATGGCCCTGTTTTGAAGTAAAGTATTAGCTCTATGGCTGGTTATTATCATTCTGTATTGACTTCTTTGACATACTAAAGTTCACCTTTTAGTGGCATGTGGAAGCCAATAGTGGGAATCATTTGTTCTGTGGGATCTGTCATCTGGATCTGTGAACGATTTGAGTGAAGTGTGCCTACCAGTTGTCCATTTGCTGTCACATCCCTTGCCTGTTCTTCTAACCTCTACAAACTACCTTTTTCAGGCTCGTTGATATGGGCCCTGGATGAGAAGTTGTCTTGGCTTTCCTTCAGCATCTTCAGTGCAGCAGCTCCAGGTTTTGTGTCCAGACATGGCTACAACCTAAGGAGAAAGGGCAGTGCTAGAAACTTGGGTCTTCTTCTCTGCATACCTCCCTCCTTTCATCATGGAGAAAAATATTTCCAGGATGTCCCCACAAACATTGCCTTAAATCTAACTGGCCATGCTTGGTCATATGGCCAGTGTTAGCTGCAAAGGGAGCTGGGAAAATAAAATTTGGCTTTTCTGGGTCATAATGAAGGCAATGGGGTAAGGGATTAGGAATGGTTATGGGATAGATAACCAGTAGTATCTGCCCCAGTGCCTGTTTGCTGTGAGAATGAAATTAAAATTAGTTCATGCACATAAAACACTCAGCACAGTACCTGGCATGAAGTCAATGCTCAAGAAACCTTTTAATGATAGGGTGAAAATAATTGTGTGTTCATTTCTCTGCCTCTCTGTTTATCAATCTGTCTATTCATCTATCCATCCATGTATTCATTCATCTAACCACCCATCCACCTATCCACCTACCCATTCATCCGTTTGTCTGTCTATCTATCCATTCATCCATCCATTCATTCATCAATCTATCCATCCATCTCTACTTCTTTGTTGTTTTTGGCAGTGGACTGTCACCAGGGTCCTCCACTGATTCCTTTGGATGGGAGAATTATTTGATAAGCTCTTTGAAATAGAGGATAAGAATCCTCCGAAAAGACACCCATGACTTCTAAGGATGGTAGGGGCTTGGTTTTGCTAAGTGGGCAATGCAAGTTGAAGCCTAGAACTGAGTTTCCCAGGAAAACAGAGATTTTGGAGATGGTATGTGAAAAAAGACTAGGAGAGAAGGGGATATATTATAAAAGGGCAGTGTAAGGAGGGTCTTTGAGAGAGAACAGTAATGACTGGTGGAAACTTTTATTTATTTATGTAATGTGTGCAATGCAATGTAAACTCCTTTCATTGTCTCTTCATGGTATCTTCAGTATAATCCACCTCATTTGCTAGTGTTTTTGAGACGGATTTAAATTTTAAGGGATGGGTAGCAGTACTGAGTCCTTCTTTGAACTGGCATAGGTCAAATGCAGAGATGCCCATGTAGGACCAGCCACATATGGGTGACTTAATGAAAAATGAAGGCCAAATTGGATTATATCATCTATTTACTTTGGTCCAGGAAGGTAAACAAGGATTGCTTTCAATTTTTGACTCTATTCTATGAAAAAAGGCAATGAGGAACTAGCTACTATGTTTCTTAAATTCACAGCTGGGAGGAGAATGTCTTTGTGTATGACCTCGTGAACAGCTGTGTTCCCGGCATCCCAGCTGACGTCTGGACAGGCCTTCATGATCATAGACAGGTGAGAAAGCAATGGCCATTGGGTCCCCTTGGAAGCTCCAACCAGGATTCTATTTTGATTTAATAAGCCTTTCACATCGGTGCCAGGTCACAGCTATGCACACAGCACACAGAGAGAAATCAGACACCAAGATGCCACAGTTAGAGCATGACAAATTTGTGAAAGACATTTAATGATGTCCTACTAAATGATGGGAACAGATAGCGTGGTCAAAGAAACCTGTTTGGCTAGGATTCTCTTTTAAAAAAAAAAGACGTTAGGCGGAACGTAGTGGCTCACACCTGTAATCCCAGCACTTTGGGAGGCCGAGGTGGGCAGATCAAGAGGTCAAGAGTTCAAGACCAGCCTGGCCAACATGGTGAAACCCTGCATCTACTAAAAATACAAAAATTAGCTGGACACGCAGTGGTGGGCTCCTGTAATCCCAGCTACTCAGGAGGCTGAGGCAGGAGAATTGCTTGAACCCAGGAGGCAGAGGTTGCAGTGAGCCAAGATCGTACCACTACACTCCAGCCTGGGTGACAGAGCAAGATTCCATCTTGGGGGAAAAAAAAAGACACTAAAACTTGATTAGATGTGCAAGAGATGTTGGAGGGGAAATATTTGTGAACGAAAAGGAAGAAGGAGGCATAAGTAGGCAGGGAAGGACATCGGACAATGCCGTGGGTCTAAGACATGTGAAAGGAGATCAGAGAGAAAGGAATGGGTAGGGAGAGCCTCAGATCACAGCACAGTGCTGAGAAAGTCTTGGCTAGGCCAGTGGGGAGTCCCCAAGCAAAGATGCCCAAGACATCCTGCGCTGGGCAGGAATGCGCCAGCACCATTACCCATGACATGCTGAGTCACTCACTGGGAACAGCCTGGAGGAAGCATTGTCTCACTGTGAATGCAATGGTAGCTCCAAAGAGGCAGAGGCATGTCCTTATCACAAACAAGGCAGTGAATCCAAGGTGGAAGGAGAGCTGCAGCTGTCCATCAACTCTGCTTTCTGCTGGTCCTCCTGAAGGTGATCTGGGCAATGTACTTCTGTGGCTGCCACAGCCTTCCTGGGTAAGAGATATTTAAGTTAGTGTCTAATGGGTAAATAGGAGTTAGCCAGAGATAGTATATTCCAGGTAAAGGGAACAGCATGGGTCAACATCCTAAGGAAGGGGAGGTCGTGGCACATTCAAGCAAGTTAACTAAGGAAGACCATTGTGGTTAGGGCACAGAGTGGGGTAGGGGTGGGTGTATAATAAGGCTGAAGAGAGTAGCTTGAACCAGATCTGTGCAATGTCATAGCAAACTCCACCTGGAGATTTTTGTCCTCAAACTTTTCCTGGGCAAACTGCATACTGAGTCTGTATTTTGCATGCATGCTTGTTGCCTTGCTCAGGGCACTATAGAGAATAAGGTTCCAGTGCCAGTTCATGTTCTGCCACTTACTGGCTGGTAGGTGACTTTATGCAAATTAAAAAAAAAAAAAAAAAAACCTCTCTGAGCCTCAGTTTTTGTGTCTGTAAAATGGGGATGAAAATAACAGTGCCTTGTGAAAAGAAAAACAAGTGAGCTAATGTATGTAAAGAGCTTACCGTGGTGCTTAGCATACTAAAAGAACTCATTAAGGATGATGAAAATTGCTGTTAAAGTAGCAGAAGTAACAGTGTGGTCAGGCCTAACATTTTTTGTTTTCTTGAGACGGAGTCTCGCTCTGTTGCCCAGCTGGAGTGCAGTGGCACAATCTCGGCTCACTGCAAGCTCCACCTCCTGTGTTCACGCCATTCTCCTGCCTCAGCCTCCCGAGTAGCTGGAACTACAGGCGCCTGCCACCAAGCCTGGCTAATTTTTTGTATTTTTAGTAGAGACGGGGTTTCACTATGTTAGCCAGGATGGTCTCAATCTTCTGACCTTGTGATCTGCCTGCCTCGGCCTCCCAAAGTGCTGAGATTACAGGAGTGAGTCACCGCACTCCTGTCTTTTTTCTTGAGAAAGGGTCTTGCTCTATTGCTGAGGCTGGAGAGCAGTGGTGCGATCACAGCTCACCACAACCTTGAACTCCTGGGCTAAAGCAATCCGCCCAACCTAGGCTCCAGAGTAGCTAGTACTACAGGCAGGAACCACCACACCTGGATTTTTTGTTTTAATTTTTGGTAGAGACAGGGTCCCGCTATGTTGCCCAGGATTGTCTCCAACTTCTGGCTCCAAGTAATCCTCCCACCTCAGCCTCACCAAGTCCTGAGATTACAGGCATAAGCCACCACGTCTGGTGATGTTTTAAATCAATAGACTTCAACTGGCCGGAACACATAGAGAAGTTATAATTTTAAAAAACACTAAAATGTCCATTTATAATAGCAATTCTAAAATTGGATTATAACTACATTAAATGAGAGTTAAAGAAACTTGTATTAAAAGACCTAATAACAATAATAACAAAAAATACAGGAAAATTGCTTTTTTTCTTCTTTTCAGAGCTAGGCACCATGTGTCAGGCATTGTACTTCACATGCTTTAATTTGTTCAACCCTCACAACAACTCTCTAAAGGACATATTAATTCCACCATACATGCCCACATGTGGAAACTGGGGCTCAGAGAGGTTAAGTAACTTGCCCAGGTTGCAGAGCTAGACAGCGGGTGGACATAGGACCACAAGCTCTCGTCTCTCTCTCAGAAGTAGCATGCTGTTCCCATTACATTACGTGAGCTCTGTAATCATCAGTGCTTTGGGGATACTTTCCTTAAAACTTAAATAAATGGAGAAAGGGCTCTTGTTCCTGGACAAGTTGCAAAGACGTAGTTCTTTCCACAGTTAATTTGCACGTTTATTGCAACACCAATCAAATTTCCAACTGGACTTTTCTTGCAATTGGACAGAGCAGTTCCACCTCAGGCAAGAAAAACACAGGCTATTTAGACAAAAAGAAGACAGATGGAGAGTGACTCCCACCCACTGGCAAAGTGTAGTAGTTAGGGGTCTTGGGTACTTGACTCAGATAGACCTGGGTTTGATTCCCAGCACTAATACTTTATTTGCTGTATGAATTTGGATAGACCGATCTGAGTCTCAGTTTTCCTATCTGTAAAATGGGGCTGATGATGCCTGCTTTTCAGAATGGTGAGGATAAAATGAGTAAAGTGCCTGGCATGGCACATAATAAGCCCTCAACAAATGGCAGCTAGTAATAGTAGTAGTAATAGCAGTAGTATCAGATTGGTAGCAGTAGTATCAGATTGGTAGCAGTAGTATCAGATTGGTAGCAGTAGTATCAGATTGGTAGCAGTAGTATCAGATAGCAGTAGCCTCAGTGAGGACATCTGTGCAGAGGTGTTAAAAGTTGAGTTGCTGAGATGTCTGAGCTGGAGCTGGCTGGCTCAAATGCCTGATCTTCTTCTCCTTGGCTTGCTTCTTTGACTCTCTGTGTCTAACCCTCCCAGGAAGGGCAGTTCGAATGGACTGATGGTTCATCGTATGACTACAGCTACTGGGATGGCAGCCAGCCAGATGATGGTGTCCACGCGGACCCAGAAGAAGAGGACTGCGTGCAGATATGGTACAGGCCTACCAGTGGTGGGTACCCCTGAGACCAAGGCTCTTGCAGGGGTGCCTGGGAGGCATCACAGGTGGGGAGGGCAGAGAAGCGCCTTGGGGGAGGAGGAGCACCTGATGGCCTGAGACTGGCAAATTGTTCAGCACCTTGGAGACCAGTTGAGGTCACCAGGGTGTTGGGGGCATGGCCATTCTCCACAGTGGATATGCTTTAAACAACATTAAATGGGGTTTGGTTGACACCTAGAACCAAGTTGGATGAAAAGACATTATAAATAGAAGCATGGGGGGAAAAAAGACTTGCATAGAGAGTAGTCAAGGGGTGGTGCTTCCATGTCAGCTCACCAACACACCAAAGTGCAAGCCTCTTCCCCAGGCTTATGCTACTGAATATTAGAAGCAAGCCACACCTGGGGTGGCATGAAGGTGTACTTAGTGACAAGAGTATAGACCTGGATTCAAATTCTGGCCTCGTTGCTTTCTAGCTCTGTGTCCTTGCAGAGAATTACTTATCCTCTCTGAGATTTTTTCTTCTTCTATAAAATAGGCTTAATAATTTGTCCTACCGGGGCCGGGCGCGGTGGCTCAAGCCTGTAATCCCACCACTTTGGGAGGCTGAGACGGGCGGATCACGAGGTCAGGAGATCGAGACCATCCTGGCTAACACGGTGAAACCCCGTCTCTACTAAAAAAATACAAAAAAACTAGCCGGGCGAGGTGGCGGCGCCTGTAGTCCCAGCTACTCGGGAGGCTGAGGCAGGAGAATGGTGTAAACCTGGGAGGCGGAGCTTGCAGTGAGTTGAGATCCGGCCACTGCACTCCAGCCCGGGCGACACAGCGAGATTCCGTCTCGAAAAAAAAAAATAATAATTTGTCCTACCTACAGGACTGCTGTGTAGATTAAAGGAGGCACAGTTGATATAGCACTGTGGCAAGAGCATAGACTTGGGGGTTGGCTGCCCTTGTGTGAACCCCCGCTCCACCCTTAATGTGTAGCCCAAAGAGAATGCCTTAACCTCTTGGTTCCTCAGATTCTTCGTCTTCAAAATGTGGCTAATGATACTTAACTCACAGGTTAATGTGAATAAAAAAAGAAGATAGTGTTCATAGAATAGCTGCCATGCTCAGTATTCAGTATTAGCAATCACCAGCATCATCATGAATCATCACTTTCACACCAATCTTAATAGAAACAATATTCCCATTTTGCTGATGAGGAAAATGAGGCTCAGAGAAGTTCAGCAACTTGTTCAAGGTCACACAGCAAGCTAAGTAGTAGAGCTGGGTTTCAAACCTAGATCTACAGAACTCCAGACCCAGATGCTTAATTGTTATTCCCTCTTTGCTCTTTTTTCTTTTCCTAATTAGGGGAGGGAGGTAGAGAACAGCTTATTTTCCTGGGAGCCCTCCTGGAGCCTGGTAGCCAGAGCTGGGCCAAGCCTCTGGCTGAAGTTCGTCCTCCCATCCAAGGTGACAAGCCAGGATCAGCTTTATGCAAGAGTAAGGCTGGACACCAGGCTTGTCAAGTATCAGCAAGAAAGGGCTGCCAGTGTAGACACGAGGCCTACTGGAGAGGGCTTTTACTTCAGAGGAGTGGTGGGATTACTTTTATCTTGGCGGATGGATTTTCATCCAGATTCTCTGCTTCTTTCCCTCACAGCTCTGAGATCATGGAATGATAATACCTGCAGCCGGAAGTTCCCCTTTGTCTGCAAAATCCCATCTCTGACCATTCATTGATCCTGTCTCGTCCTACTGGTGTGAGTTCAACTCCAGTATCACCTTGTAGCTGTACCCAGTGTAGAACTGACATTGAATACATGTAAAACAAACATGGGAGGTTAATCTCTTGGACAGAGATTTTAAACAAGCAGATCTTCATTATACAGGGTGGTCACTTGGCCAAGTGACGGGAAAGCCAGCTCAAATTGGCTTAATTAATTTTTTTAAGTTTTTTTTTTTTTTTTTAATTGACCCAAGTAACAAAAATCCAGGGGTTGTTCTGATTCCGAGCTGAATCTCACTGGCCTGGCTCAGGTCACATGCCCACCCTGAAGCAATCACTTTGGCATATGCTAAGTGACTAGCTTCTGCTTAGCTGCACATCTTTGGAAAAAATGGGGTGGGAGTCACATCATCAGAGGGGCTGGGAGTGGGGGAAAGTAGGAGGGGGTGTTGGTCAAAGGATACAAACTTTTGGAAACAAGATTAATAAGTTTGGGAGACTTACTGTACAGCGTGGTGACTATAGTTAATAATAATGTATTGTATTCCTGAAATCTGCTAAGAGACTTTTTTTTTTTTTTTTTTTTGAGACAGGGTCTCACTCAGTTGCCCAGGCTGAAGTGCAGTGATGCAATCACAGCTCACTGCAGCCTCAACCTCCCGGGCTCAGGTGATCTTCCCACCTCCAGTCCCTGGAGTAGCTGGGACTACAGGGCGCTATAGGCGCGTGCCATCACATCTGGCTAACTTTTGTATTTTTTTTTAAATAGAGACGAGGTTTCATCATGTCGTCAAAGCTGGTTTCAAACTCCTGGGCACAAAGGATCCACCCACCTCTGCCTCCCAAAGTGTTGGGATTACAGGCATGAGCCACTGTGCCCAGCCAAGAATATATCTTAAATATTCCCACCACCACATGGGCTCAAAGATGAGGCTGGTTCTTCAAAGGAAAACAAAAATATTACCAAACTCATAAATTGCTGGTGGGAATGTAAAATAGTGAAGCCACTGCAGAAAAGTTTGTCAGTTCCTCAAAAAGTTAAACATAGAATTCCATCTGATCCAGCAATTCCACTCCTAGATCTAGACCTGACAGAATTGGAAACAGGTATTTAAATATAAGTGGTCAGCCGGGCATAGTGGCTCATGCCTGTAATCCCAGCACTTTGGGAGGCTGAGGAGGGAGCATCACTTAAGCCCAGGAGTTGAAGACCAGCCTGGGCAGCATAGTAAGACCCCATCTCCATAAGAATTTTTTTTTTTTAATTAGCCAAGCATGGTAAGGCACATCTGTAGTCCCAGCTGTTTGGGAGGCTAAGATGGGAAATCACTTGAGCCTGGCATATCCAGGCTGCAATGAACCATGATTGTGCAACTGCACTCCAGCCTGGGTGACAGAGCAAGACCCTGTCTCAAAAAACAAAAACCAAAAAATATGATCACAGCAGCATTGTTGATAAAAACAAAAAAAAAAAATGAAGACAACCCAAGTGTTTACCAACAGATGAATGACTAAACAAATGTGGTCTATTCATAGGGTGGAATATTATTCAAGCATGAAAAGGAGGGAAGTAACCATAGATAGTACAACCTGAATGAACCTGAAAAACATTATGCTGCCAATCACAAAAGACCACATGTTGTATGATTCCATATATATGAAATATCCAGAATAGGCAACTCTGTAGAGACAGAAAGTGGATTAGTGGTTGCCAGGGGATGTGCGGAGGGGGCATAGAAAGTGAGTGCTAATAGGTATGGGATTTCTTTGTGGGGTGACAAAAATTCTCTGCAATTAGACAGTGGTAATGACTGCACAATATTGTAAATGTACAAGAAGCCACTGAACTGTACATTTTTAAATAATAGTTAAAATGATAAATTTTACATTATATGAATTATTTTATTTTATTTTTTGGAGACAGGGTCTCACTCTGTTGCCCTGTCTAGAGTGCAGTGATGCAATCACCTGTCACTGCAGCCTCGACCTCTCAACTCAAGTGATCCTCCTGCCTCGGCCTCCCAAGTAGCTGGGACTACAAGAGCACACCACCTCTCCCAACTAGGTTTTTGTATTTTTTTTGTAGAGACAGGGCTTCCCCATGTTGCCCAAGCTGGTGTCAAACTCCTGAGCTCAAGTGATCTGCCTGCCTCAGCCTCCCAAAGTGCTAGGACTACAGGTGTGAGCCACTATGCCTGGCCCATTACATGAATTTTATCTCAATTTTTAAAAATGTTACCAGAAGAAAGAATGCATGCCAGTCAGGAAAAACAACAGATATTTATTAGCAGAAAGAACACTGAACAGAGAGGCAGGAGGCCTCAGTTCCACTTCCAATTCTGTGAGCCTTGTTTCTGCTTTGGTATGGACTGAGGTTGCGGAGAACCTAAAAATCTGGGCCCTCCAGGACCGAAAAGGAAGCACAGAGAGATTAAAATACACACACAAAACAAATCAGTTGGCATTTGGTAAATTGTGCGGCTTCTCAGATTTTTGCAGGAATATTCTTCTGAAAAGGATGTTAAAATGGGACTTTCCTATTGCTTCAGAATTGGTCCTGGGACCTACAGCTGAAAGCAACAGGTACTAATTACCTCTCATTCTGAAGAGAACAATGAACACATGAGACCATTCGACTACCCTTAGAGCTTATGTAATGGTTTGCAGACCTGGCCTTACCATAATCAACCACATGAGTAGAGAAAGACAAACAGTGGGATCCTTGGCCTTGTGGGGAACACAGCGCCCACAGTGAAAAGGGTTTTTACCTTTTCTTCCTATGAAAGTAGGAGGGGTTGCTTTCTCTCCATCTATGGTGTCAAGTGAGCAGAGCTTTAAGAAATTGCTCATACAGATTGGGGTGCCTGTAAGAAAGATGCACTGGCTTCTCACTCCCCAGCAAAACGCAGGCTATGCTGTTAAAAATTCTGCCCTCCCCAGTACTACACTGGAGAGGAACTGGGTCAGAGACTTCTCAAGAATGCCTAATGCACCCAGACATGGTGGCTCATGCCTGTAATCCCAATACTTTGGGAGGCCAACACAGGAGGATCATTTGAACCCAAGAGTACGAGGTCATTCTAAGCGACATAGTGAGACCCCACCTCTAAACAGAAAATAAAAATTAGCCAGGTGTGATGGCATACACCTGTAGTCCCAGCTACTCTAGAGGCTGAGGTGGGAGGATTGCTTTACCCCAGGAGGTCTAGGCTGTAGTGAGCTGTGATCATGCCACTGCATTCTATCCCGGGTGACAGAGTGAGATCCTATCTCATTTTTTTTTTTTAAAAAAGGATGCTTTGGCCGGGGCGCGTGGCTCAAGCCTGTAATCCCAGCACTTTGGGAGGCCAAGAAGGCGGATCACAAAGGTCAGGAGTGATCGAGACCATCCTGGCTACCCGGTGAAACCCTCGTCTCTACTTAAAAAATGCAAAAAACTATACCGTCGCGTGGCTACCTTCTAATGGTGGCGCGGCGCCTGTGTAGTCCCAGCTACTCGGAGTCGCGCCTGAGGCCCCAGAGAGAATGGCCGTAAACCCAGGGAGCGGACGTCTTGAGCTGAGCTGAGATCTTGGGCCATGTACTCCAGCGCTGGGCGACAGAGCGAAACTCCGTTCAAAAAAAAAAAAAAAAAAAAAAACAGGATGCTTTATGCATTTGTCCCTCAGAATTTAGCAGTGTAAGGAGGAAAACTTCCTCTATCCTCTTATGTTCCTTTCTGGAGGCCTGTGAATCAAACTGTCAAAAGACAGATTAACAGAAGAAAAGGCATAAGAGTTGTATAGATGTTTTTACATGGAGAGGGACTTCATAGAAAAGAAGTGAAAACCTAAAGAGGTGGTTAGACTTGGGGGCTTATCTACCATTTTAACAAAGGGGGTAAGTCGTGGAGAAGTGACCAGACAAAGGGAAAGAGGGTTGGCTTTCTAGAGGCAGCAAATTGTGGGAAGGTGACTAGGAAATGGATGGTAGATTAAGATTGTTTAATAAGGTTTGTTATGTAGACTCAAGTGATCTCCAGGGTCATTCACCTCTTCCTGGTACAGGAGAGGGGACCACCTTTACAAATGGAAATTTATGTTACATTTACAAAGGGAAATTTATGCTCTGCTTTTAGGCAAATGTGGAGTCCTAATTAGGGAAAAGAAGTCAGGCTGGTAGGACCAAGGGAAAGCAAAAAGAGAAAGCTGATGAACTATAAGTCTGCCTTTCCTCATGGTCCAGGACACAGCTTTCCTGCACAAAAAAGCTCACAATCTTCCTGCACCCAGCACTCACCAGACACCGGCAAGTTAGCTCACTGCAACCCTGGCATTATCAGTGCTGCACGTAGCACTCTTCAGCATAAGCACCATTCTATAGCATCCCCAGCAAGCCTTCGTTTCCTTGCAGACAGCCCCTTCTCTGCTGTGCTGCCCATTGCAACCTTGCAACATACTTTCTTTTTTTTTTTTTTTTTTTTTGAGACGGAGTCTCGCTCTGTCGCCCAAGCTGGAGTGCAGTGGCCGGATCTCAGCTCACTGCAAGCTCCGCCTCCCGGGTTCACGCCATTCTCCTGCCTCAGCCTCCCGAGTAGCTGGGACTACAGGCGCCCGCCAGGTCGCCCAGCTAGTTTTTTGTATTTTAGTAGAGACAGGGTTTCACCATGTTAGCCAGGATGGTCTTGATCTCCTGACCTCGTGATCCGCCCGTCTCGGCCTCCCAAAGTGCTGGGATTACAGGCTTGAGCCACCGCGCCCAGCCTAATACTTTCATAGTTTCTCTAATAAATCTGCCTTTCTTTACCTACAATTGTCTTGGTAAATTCTTCTTACCCCTGCACCACTGGCCCCAGATAGTTGCCAATCACCTGTGACAGCAATAGGGAGAGGACAGAGAGCTCTTCTTTTGTTTGCCATTTATTTTTATTTTTTGTAGAGATGAAGTCTCACTATGTTGCCCAGGCTGTTATCAAACTTCCAGCCTCAAGGGATTCTCTCGCCTTGGCCTCACAGAGTGCTGGGATTACAGGTGCGAGCCACTGCACCTAGCCTGGCATTTCTTGATTGTCTTTAACTCAAAACAGTCCTGAGGCCAAAGTGGCATATTTTGGGATATCATATTCTGATCCCTCTTAGGGGCATTCATGAACAGATTCTGATGCCTACTGAGACCTCAAGTTAGGAAGCTTCTTGTAATTTCCCAAAGCAGAGAGGGGAAAGAGGCAGTGGCAAGTGGGCCTGGAAAGAAAAGGATGGACACATGAGCCTGGATGGTTCAGAAAAGGACGTTAGTGGCTCTCCCTGGCTCCACGAGAAGAAGCAGAGAAGTTAGAGTTGCTGCTCTGTGCCTCAGCTGCCCTATCTGTAAAATGAAGACAGTAAGTACATAACTCATCAAGGTCAGAATTCAATGAAATAATATATGTGGAGGCTTTGAACAATGCCTGCACATAGAGCTATGTAAGTTAGGTATTATTCTTACTGTATTGGTTGGCAAGCGCTACAAAAGTGCCATAGAACAAGCCACCCCAAAACTCAGTGGCTGAAAACAACCATTGTTTATTATAACACATGCATCTCTGTGGGTCAGCTGGGATTTGGATGACCTATGCTGGGCTCTTCTGGGCAGCTCTGCGACTCATTGCAAATCTCAAGGAGAGCCAGGGTGCCTCTGCTTCACCATGTGTCAGGGGTGCCAATCTCGGTCTTGGGCTGGCATTACGAATTGCCTTAATTAGAAGGTTAACTGCCTTTGAAGTTCAGCAATCTGAGTTCTGAGCTTGTGTTGTGCTAGACCCCTAATGACTCCAACAGGGGTGGCACCATGTCCGAAAGGCCAAAGAAGAGACCCAGAGCCAGTGAAGGAAGCATAGCCTTTATTGTGACTTACGTACAGGGTGGTCTAGAAGTGTCAAGCTGAACAGGAAAAACACTACCACCATCCTTGAAGGGGGATCTGGGTGGTGCATCTCCATGTTACCACATCCGGAATAAGAAAGACATGGATTCAGATGCCACCACTGACACTTATTGTGTGAGCTCATGGAAGTGGCTTAAGCTCTCTGAGTTTTGGTTTCCTCTGTAAAATGGAGACACAGTCCCTTCCAGCCCTGACTGTGATTTATCTGGCAGCTTTGGGACATGAGGAGCTCTGCATAGGTGACTTTTTCAGAAAACCAAAATTTATTCCTTGAGCATTACAAATATCTCTATTTTTACGTTTTGGATGGAAATATTTCTAAACCATGTTACGCATCTCCCTGCCTCCTTAAACAGAAGGTCTTCAAGGAGATTCACCTTTTCTTGATTCAGGGTAATATGCGCTGCATCCGCGTCAGGCATTTTTGTCTTCTGTCATATCTGGGTGCCACTGTGCCAGTCTCTGACAGCCCACAGGACTCACAGCCTTTCCTAGATTGTGGCTTCTGGGCCGCTGGGGGCAGGCAAGCTAGGCAACCAAGCCTGAGAACAATCCCAGACAGAGAGAGAGAGAGGGACGAGGAGAGGGGAAGAAGGAGGAGGAGGGGAAAAAGGGAGAAGAAGGAGGAGGGGATGGGTGGAGGGGGAGGAGGAGAGGAGAGGAAGAAGAGAAGGGGAAGAAGGGAGAGGAAGGAGGAGAAGGTGAGGGGAGCGGGGAGGAGAAGGGGAAGGAAGGAGGAAGGGTTGGGGGGAAGGGGGAAAAGGAGGAGGGGAAGCGGAGAGGGGAGGAGGGGAGGAGGGAAAGGAGAGAAGGGAGGAGAAGGGAGGGGGAGAAGGGAGGGGAGGAGAGAGAAAATAGATGATAGGTGACAGATTAATAGTAAATGATAGATAAAAGATGGATGGATAAATGAAGATGATAGATATTGTTAGAGATAGGTGATAGGTAGATAATAGTCTATAGGATATGGTAGCAATGTATCTGTCTATATATCATATCTATATGATAGTCCTTGGATAGTCATATATGGATAGATAATAGTCTCTCCCTTAGGGAAAATAGATGGATAGGCAGGTGATCATGACTATAAATATACGTCACCTATACAACCATTGTAAACAAAGCATAGGACCACATTGTGTGGATGCATCGAAGTATTTAACTATTCTTGTATTGTTAGCTATTTAGATCGCATCTAATGTTTCACTGTTACAAATAACACAGTGATAGGCATCTCTGTACACAAATTCAGTTATATTCTCCGGGATATATTCCTAGAAGTGGCATTGGTAGTTCAAAATGTATGCACATTTTAAAACTAGAATTATTTTTTATTATAAAAATAATGCAGGTGGCATTTGGAGGTAATGAATATGTTTATCACCTTGATTGTGGTAATGGCATCATGGGTATATGGATGTGTCCAAACTCATCAAATTGTATATGCCCTCAACACTTGGTTTTTAAAATATACAATTATACCTCAATAAACCTGATTTTTAAAAATGCATGTGGACTACAAAAAAAGGGAGGGCTGTGTGTGTGTGTGTGTGTGTGTGTGTGTCTTCTACAATCCCACCAGCCAGAGATAACCACTACTGACCACAGTAGTGAACCGTTTTCCGGCCACGTATACTGTGGTGGCCATGAGAATGCACCATGCAGACCTCCTACTACCAGGGGCATGATTGACTGAGGGCCCCAGGTTTTGTGTTTGAAATTCATCACTTCATTTGCATTCCCAGATAATGACTGAGCGACATGGAGTAGTAAGGCAGAAATATTCCTGGGAGACACAAGATTCCTTTGGTGGTGAACTTGGCTGAAGGAGGCCCCAGTAGGCCTGCTGGACTTGCCTTAGACTGCAGGATGATCCAGGATGTCTCCACCCTCTCCCTCACAGGGCATCACACTTGCATCATAGTCTGACTATAATAGGGAACATTATGTCGTTTATGTTCATAAACTCCCACAGAATTACACTCTATATTTCTATAAATGCATGTGTCTGTAAATAGAGATTTAAAGGCCTGGAAAGATACACATGAAACTGATAGCAGAGAGGACTTCAGGGATTGGGGGAAATGGCCCCAAAGTAGAATTTTAGATTTGTCTGTAATGCTTGATTTTTTTTTAACGATGATCATATATTCTTGTATTACTTGTGCAGCTAAAAATACCGAGCTATTTTTAAAATGAAACATATTTCAATCCAATTCTCTCTTATAACCTTTAGGGCTAGGTTTGACTTGGCCACAAACCCAGGACCAGCTGCAGTGGATTGGGACAAAACATGGACATGTCTAGCATAATTATTGCCAAAACGCTTTCAAGAAGCGATGCCAATGTACACCCTAATCTAGGCAAAGATGACAAAAATAATAACATTCATTGCCAGTTCTGGTTTTAATTGATGATACTTTGGTTGTTACTGAAGATGAGCAATTTTTCCCATGGCATTTTGGCCATCTTCTGGATGTGGTAGGGAGAGGATGCCAATTTTTCCACGTGCTCCTGAGCTGGGAAATGCCCACCTCCCACAGCCTAGGGACCATTTAATTAATGCCTGCCCCACCCCCTCTAGAACCGAACAATAACCAGACGTTCAGTGAACTCCGCCTCCACAGAAACCTATACTTTACCCCGCACCCACCGGAGTCATCACTATTTGCTTTACAACAGAAGGAATCCACCAGTCACATGGGCCTGTCAAAGCCAACCCTTCTGGGGTGCATTGGTCTGCATTAATAACACCACAGATCCGCAAGGGCGAGTCTCCAGCTGCGCTATAAGCATGGATGCCAGGAAGAGATAGGGAGAAGCCCTGCAGGAGCCCTCAGAGACTCCATATACCCCACACTCTTCCACGTAGGCCTTGGCAGCTTGATGTGAGCTGGTACCTCCTTGACAAGCCTTGCTGTGCCTCATCTACCACCAGTGTTATTAACTCATTACCTTTCATCCATGCGGGCCAGACCACTGCCAGCCCCGGCCATTGGCCCGCACCCTCACCCTCTATGGGCTGTCTCACGAGGAAGGTGTTGCAAAAAAGGTTGCACTACAACCCGGTCCTGCTGGGAGAGTCCTTTCCTGCTCTGGGCTCCGCTATAAGCTGACAACCCTTCATGCTTCCTGGAAGATGTGCTGGAGCAGCATCCCTAGGTGTAGAATTTGCTGCCTCCAGCACCCAGAGAGGCCTGCCAGTCATTGTGCTTCTTTCTTTGCCAAAACCCTGTTTCTACAAAAAAACTAATAATAACAAAAATTAGCCAAGCATGGTGGTGTGGCTCTGTAGTCCCAGCTACTTGGAGACTGAGGTGCAAGGATATCTTGAGCCCTGGACAAGGGGGTGGAGGGTACAATGGGTTGTGATTGTGCCCATTGCACTCCAGCCTGGGTGACAAAGTGAGATCTTGTTGTCTCAAAAAAAAAAAAAAAAAAAAGAAAGAAAAAAGAAAAAAAATCTGAAATACCAGTTCAAATGTCTGTAAATAAAGCCTTATTGGGTTACAACTACACTTTAGCTGTATTCCAATAAGATTACAAGACATGATAATTTGTCTTTTACTTTGGAGTAGATGTACCAGCATTCTCCTGATTCTTGGACTCCTAAAAAAGTTTTTGGGTTTTGTTAGTTTGTTTTTAGTTGAGACAGGATCTCACTCTGGCACCCAGGCTGGAGTGCAGTGGCATTATCATAACTCATTGCAGCCTCGACTTCCTGGGCTCAAGCAGTCCTCCAACCTCAGTCTCCCAAGTAACTGGGACTATAGGCATGCACCACCACATCCAATTTTTTCTTTCTTTCTTGCTCTCTCTCTCTCTCACTCTCTCTTTCCTTCCTTCCTCCCTCCCTCCTTTCTTTCTTTACTTTCCTTCTTTCTGTCTTTCCTCCCTTCCTCCCTTCCTTTCTCCTTTTCTCTCTTTCTCTCTTTCTTTCTTTCTTTTTCTTGAGACAAGGTCTCTTGTGTTGCCCAGTCTAGTCTCGAACTCTCAGTCTCAAGTGATTCTCCTGCTTTGGCCTCTCAAAATCCTGTATGCCAGGATTACAGGCATAAGCCACCATATCCAGCCCTAAAAAAAATGGTTTTTAGGAGTCTAAGAATCTTTTTGTTGTTGTTGTTTTGAGACAGAGTCTCGCCCTTTCGCCCAGGCTGGAGTGCAGTGGCACGATCTCAGCTCACTGCGACCTCCACCTCCCAGGTTCCAATGATTCTCCTGCCTCAGTCTCCCAAGTAGCTGGGATTACAGGTGACCACCACTACGCCTGGCTAATTTTTGTATCTTTTTTTTTCAGTAGAGACGGTTTCACCATGTTGGCCAGGTTGGTCGCAAACTCCTGACCTCAAATTATTCGCTCGCCTTGGCCTCCCAAAGTGTTGGGATTATAGGCGTGAGCCACCAGGCCTGGTCCAGGAATCTATGAAATTTATTCTAGTAATAATAGAATGGTAGGAGAAAAATGGTAGGCACCAGAATTTCTCCTGAGGACAGAACTGCGTTTATTTAGGAAAACATCTTGATACTGCACTTAATGCGAGGAGAAGAGCCAAGGGAACAAAAGAGGCGGCCAAACTGCATATTCAAAAAGAACTGGAATTTGGGAGAGAAGTGAACGGAGAAGCTAGCTCACAAGGATTTCTGTGATGTGCATCCAAGTATAATTGTCAGAAGGTTAAAAAATAACTGTCATACAAATACATGGTGAACATGTATCAAAGACTTATTTAACCCATTAATGAAGGAACCAGCAGGAGGGTAAACTGGTTCAGAGAAAGGAAAACCAATGCACACGCTGCACACATTTACACACACACCCATGCACATACATTTAGTGGGACCAAGAAAGGTGGAATGAATGTCTGAATTAAATACAAAACTGGTTAGTCGTCTACAGAACAATAAAACCTTTAGGCTAATCCACCATCTGCTTTTGTATGGCCCATGAACTAAGAATTTTTTTAAACAGTTGACAAAAGACCAGTATTTTGCAGCACATGAAAATGATACGGTGCCAGGTGTAGTGGCTATGCCTGTAATCCCGGCACTTTGAGCCCAGGAGTTCAAGATCAGCCTGGGCAACATGGCAAAAACATGTCTCTACAGAAAAAAAAAAAAAATTAGCCGAGCATGGTGGCATGGCCCTGGAGTTCCAGCTATTTGGAAGCTGAGCTGGAAGGATAGTTTGAGCCCTCTACAAGAAGGTAGGGGCTTCAGTGAGTTGTGATTGTACCACCGCACTCCGCCTGGGTGACAAAGTGAGACCTTGTTGTCAAAAAAAAGAAAAAGATAAAAAAGGAAAGAAAATAATATGAAATACCAGTTCCAATGTTCATAAATAAAGTCTTACTGGAATACAGCCACACTCATTCATTTATGTGTTTTCTGTGGTTGCTTTCACATTGTAATGGCAGAGTTGATGGCAACAGAGGTGATATGGCCCACAAAGCCTAAAATATATATTATCTGTCTCCTTACTCAAAAAGTTTGCTGGTCTCTGTTCTAGGATAATGACATGTCAATCATCTTTGAGGTTATTGTCTTCTCTACTGGACAGAAATTAGTTGCACCCCTACAGGACAAAACTCTTTTGCAACCTCAATTTTCTACAGCTTAACATCTAATGTTATAGAATCCGGGCGCTAATCAATAATAAAATCAACATGACATCCTCTAGAGAATCAGAAAACCCTTAGGCAGACAGTTTTCTAATTTGATTTGGAAGTTACACAGCTATCTTTTTACTTTATTCCAAACTTTCAGATAATTGGTCTTCACACTTGAAACCAAAAGATCAGTAATACAGACTCCATGGTCTACAATTTGTGATCTAGAAGGCCACTTCCTCCCCAGGACTTCTCTGAATTAAAGATCTGAAAGCCCTTTTAAGAAATTAGAATGTTCTCACTGAGCAGAGGACAATCAGGTCTGTTGAAAACCGGAGGGACCGCAGAAAGAAGGTGGCTTGAAGGTTGAAATGTGTGAGCCTAGATGCATGGTGCCACCCTCAACAGGTGGCTAGGGCCAATGGCTGACTGGTGTGGAGGTACAAGAGCTCTGTTCTCTTGCCTCAAATCACAATAAACTCTGGGGTATAATTTAGACTCTAGAGCTCACCATGGCATCAGGTTGAGGGTAGATTTCCCTTTCTTACTTAACTTATTCCCAGGCTTTCTTGCTTCTCTTCTTTCCATACAAATTTCTCCGGTGAGCCCTCCCTGAATACGTCACATACATCTTTGTCTTAGACTCTGCTTTTAGGAAATGTGAGCTCAGAGAGCAGGAATTCCTGAGCATCTGGGAACCGTACCTGTTAAGTGCTGGTCTGGGGGTTCTGAGTAGATGATAACGACTCTCCATCCCTCTATGAACATGTATTTATGTTTCCCAAATGTCAAATTCTAACATGTCTATCTCATAAATTCAAAATATCCCCAAGCCCCTTAGACGTTTCTGTATTGATAAGATATAGGAAAGACGGGAAGCAAAGGTGGGGTGTGCTATGGCACCCTATGGTGACTTCACCCTCATGATCCCATCTTAGAAATATGTGGCTAAGAGATAGAAGGCAGGGGCTAGACACAGGAGAAATATGAACTGGCATAAATATTCCAATGGGATGAAATCCCAACATTAGCACTTGGACTTTGGGGTCCAGCCTCCTGGGAACAAATTGTGAAACTCCCTGGGTGGGCAATGACTCTGTGATGTATTGATAAACCTAAGATCCAGAGTAACCCACAGTTAAACATAAAAACCCACCTACCTCAGGGCTGGTGAGGTGGGGGCTGGAGGTGATGGCTAAGGAGTACAGGGCTCTCTATGTGGGAGCATCTCCACAGGCTGCTTGGACCTCCTCACAGCATGGTTGCTAGATTCCAAGAGATAGGAAGTAAATGCTGGGAATCAGTTTCTTTCTTTCTTTCTTTTTCTTTCTTTCTTTCTTTCTGTCTTTCCTTCTTTGTTTCTCCTCTCTTTCTCTCTCTTTCTTTTTTCTTTCTTTCCTTCTTTCTTTCTTTCTCTCTTTCTCTTTCTTCTGTCTCTCTTTTTCTCTTTCTTTCCTCTTTCTCTCTTTCTCTTCTTTCTCTCCCTTCCTTCCTTCCTTCCTTCTTTCCTCTCTTTCTTTCTCTTTCTTTCTTTCTCTTTCTCTCTCTTTCTCTTTCTCCTTCTTTCTTTCTTTCTTTCTTTCTTTCTTTCTTTCTTTCTTTCTTTCTTTCTTTCTTTCTTTCTTTCTTTCTTTCTTTCTTTTGTACAGGGTCTCACTATGTTGCCCAGGCAGGCCTTGAACTCCTGGCCTCAAGCAATCCTCCCACCTCTGCTTCTCTAAGTGCTGGGACTATAAGCATGGGCTGCTGCATTCCACAGCTGTGAGTTTCCTGAGGTCTGGGCCTGGAAACTAGCATGGAGTCACTTCTGCCATATTCTTCTAGTCAGGTGGTCATAGAACCCAGATTCTAAAGAAGGGAACATAGTCCCCCCTCTCTCTCTCAATGGGAGGTGTGCCAAACAATTTGGGAGCCATGTTTGAAAACAGTCACATGGCATAAACACGGACAAGGAGAAATGAGTGGGTTCTAACAGAGGTCCTGGCTGGGTGCAGTGGCTCATGCTCGTAATCTCAGCATTTTGGGAGGTCAAGGTGGGCGGATCTCTTGTGTCTAGGAGTTCAAGACCAGCCTGGGCAACATAGCAAGACCCCATCTCTACAAAAAATGAAAATAAAAAATTATCCGGGCATGGTGGCATGCATCTGTAGGCTAGCTACTCAGGAGGTCAAGACAGAAAGATCAGTTGAGCCCAGGAATTTGAGGCTGCACTGAGCTATGACTGTACCACTTGTACTTCAGCTTGTGTGACAGAGCGAGAGCCCCATCTCTAAATAAATAAATAAAGAGAGGTCCTAATTCAGCTTATCAGTCCCATGTAAACTAGAGAGAAAACAGCAGAAAATGTATGGGTGAGACCTCTAGTGATGGTTAATTTTTTGTCAGTTTGGCTAGGCCACAGTATTCGGATATTTTATCAAATACATGTGGATGTTGTTGTGTAGTTTTTACATGAGATTAACCTTTATATCAGTAGATTTTGAGTAAAGCAATTACCTTCCTAGGATGGTTAATTTTATGTGTCAATTTGACTGGACCATAGGGTGCCCGGATATTTGGCCAAATATCATTCAGGGTGTGTGTCTCTGAGATGAAACTCACATTTGAATCAGTAGACAGTAAAGCAGATTGCCCTTTCTAATGAGGGTGGCCTCATCCAGTCAACCGAATGCCCAACTAGAACAAAAAGGTTGACCCTCCCCTAAATAAGAGAGAATTCTTCTTGCTTGACAGCCTTTGAACTGGAACATCAGCTTTTCTCCTGCCTTTGGACTCAAACTGAAACATCAGTTCTTTCTGGGACGCAAGCCTGTCAACCTTCAGACTGGAACTATACCAGCAGCTCTCCTGGATCTCAAGTCTTCATATTCAGGCAGGAAATATACCATCGGCTTTCCTGGGTCTCCAGCTTGCCCACCCACCCTGCAGATCTTAGGACTTGCCAATCTCCATAATCATGTGAGCCAATTCCTTATAGTAAGTGTATCTCTTCTCTCTCTCTCTCTCTCTCTCTCTCTCTCTCTCTCTCTCTCTCTCTCTTTCTCTCTCTCTGTGTGTGTGTGTGCATCCCACATCCTATTGGTTTGTGGGTGGGCCTTATCTAATCTATTCAAAACCTTAAGAAAAAGACTGATCTCCCCCAAGCAAAAGGGAACTCCACCAACAGACTTTGAACTGCAGCATCAATTCTTCCCTGGGTCTCCTGCCTGCCTACCCTGCAGATTTTGGACTTGCCAGCCCCTCTACCTGAGTGTGTGCCAATTCCTTAAAATAAAAATGTTTAAATATTTATTTATTCATTTATTTAGTGCACATCCTGTTGGTTCTGTTGCTCCAGAGGATCCTGACTAACAAGCCTTTCAATGAGGAGTGACTCTGGCCATTAGTCATCATGGCCTCATCAGTGACTTGTTATCTGGCCAAAGTAGCAGCTCATCTGCTAGAAGAATAAATAGAAAGGGGTGAGCAAAGAGTCAGGCAGAAAGCCCACCCCCCTTAAAGGAGAAGGCTTTAGAGGGTCCAACGCGGGTGATGAGACCCTTCAGACTGCCCTTCAGATTCTTCCACCCACCCAGCAACGTCAAGGGCATCATGGACCCAGAGGTCTGTCTCAATGTTGTCCTCCCAATGTGACAGCCTGTACAGCCACTGCAAAGTAGGACACAGAATTACAGGAGGAAGTGGATGTGCTGGGATTCCTTAACCTTGTCTTTGGGGCTGTTGACTGATCAAGGAAAGAGAGAACCTCAGAGCACAGCAGAAGGAGGGCAGGGCTAGGAATCAGAAAGCCCTAGTACTTGCAGGAGTTCCAACACTTACCATTTCTGTAAGTTGAGCCCATTACTCAACCTTCTGTCTATTCTTCAATAAAATGGGGATAACAGCATCTCCTCTGCCTATACCTGGACCAGAGTGCACACATTAATTGAGCTAACAGGTCTGAGAATCTGCACATCAGTCAGGGCTGCATTTCAGTCAAGAGAGGCAACACCAGCAGGAGATATATGTCCTAAAAGGTTTATATAGTCATTTGGCCCTACACAATGGTGGGAACTGGGGGCACAGCCCACACGAGGACGTTGCTTCTGTGTCTTGTGCTAGAACCTGACATCCATGGGACAGACAGGCAGGAAAGGATGATGGAAATGAAGTGGAGGATCGCAAGGACAAACGGGAACCTGAGAGACTGAGCTGGAACTAAGAGGACAGGCCAGAACTCACATAGGTCTTTCACTGCCTCCAAGTCTCCAGCATCAATGATGGGAGAATCCTGCAGCAGTAGCTGGTGCTCTTCTTTGTGCAGTTTAACATGCATCTGAGCCAGGAGTGGAGAGAATGGACAGGAACTGTGGGCCTAGCTGCTTCCCCAGTCAACCAGGTGAACCAGAAGATAAGGGACAATGTGTGTGAGTTGCATGGCCCCCTGCAGGCTCCGGCCTCCCCAGCACAGAAAGCAACATGGTTGCTGCCCCACATCCACCTTCTGAATCTTACTCAAAATGTCCCTGTGGCTCATGTCAACCTGGAACTCTGCACGGAAGTGAGTTCTGAGAAATGCAGTTCAATTTTCGCTAAGCTGGCACAATACAAATCCATCACAATTTGTCACATCCAAATTACTAGGACAATAAAAGGGGAGAAAAAAAATCCAAAAAGCTTCTTTCCAGCAGAGCTCATTTAACTGGAAGCATATTGGGGCCATGAAATAGCTTGGTGTCAAGCCAGACCCCTATTGACTCTAATAGGTTTGGCACCATGTCCACCAGGCCAAAGGAGATACTCAGAGTCAGTGAATAAGACACAGGGTTCATTGGGGACTTAAATACCGAGCAGTCCAGGAGTGGCAGGCTGGACAGGAGGGCCACTACCATTTGTAAAAAGCATGCAGTTTATATACCAGTTTTCACTGAGCATCCTCCACCTAGCAACCTCCACCTAGCAATCTCCATTTAACCCAAAACAAAGGGCCTCGATCCCCCAGACAGTCTGCATTCCAAGGGATAAGCCAGAAATTCAGATGCCCTTCATGGATAAGGACTGAATCTTCAAATTAGCGACTCCCAGATTCCTTAGCTCAGAAATCCAAACACACATTCTTCTTAAACCATAGGATCATTCTCAGTGTATGCTTGAGTTTTCGCTGTCAGATGGGTCTGTCATTCACTTGGTTACGGACGATTCTCTGTAGAGTGGAGGTAATAATATTACCCTAATAAAATTCCACACAAGTGACTTTTGTTTTTCCCCATGCAGTTGTTGAAGCACTTTGGAAAACCCAAGGCCTACACTTTCTTCATTTCTTCTATTAAAAATAATTAAGAGGCTGGGGCCGGTGGCTCATGCCTGTAATCCCAGCACTTTGGAAGGCCAAGGCAGGTGGATCGCTCGAGGTCAGGAGTTTGAGACCAGCCTGGCCAACCTGGCAAAACCCTGTCTCTACCAAAAATACAAGAATTAGCTGGGTGTGGTGGTGTGCACCTGTAATCCCAGCTACTCAGGAGGCTGAGGCAGGAGAATCATTTGAACACAAGTGGCAGAGGTTGCAGTGAGCTGAGAGTGCACCACTGCACTTCAGCCTGGACAACAGAGTGAGACCCTGTCTCAAATAATAATGATAATAATAATAATATCATAAGGAATATTATTCAGCTATAAAAGGGAATGGAGTTCTGATGCATGCTACAACACAGATGAAGCTTGAAAACATTATGTGAAGTGAAGTAAGCCAAACACAAAAGGATAAATATAGCACAATTCTACCGAGAAGAGGTACCCAAAATAGGCAAATTCATAGAGACCAAAAGCAGACTAGAAGGGCTAGGGGGAGGTGGGAATGGGGAGCTAGTGTTTAACCAGTGAAGAGTTTCTGTTAAGATGGATGCAAGAGCTCTGGAAATGGTCCGGGAGTGGTGGCTCACACCTGTAATCCCAGCAGTTTGGGAGGCCAAGGCGGGAGGATCACCTGAGGTCAGGAGCTCAAGACCAGCCTGGCCAACACGGTGAAACCCTGTATCTACTAAAAGTACAAAAATTAGCCGGGCATGGTGGCATATGCCTGTGATCCCAGCTACTCGGGAGGCTGAGGCAGGAGAATCACTTGAACCGGGAGATGGACGTTGTAGTGAGCCGAGATCGAACCACTGCACTCCAGCCTGGGTGACAAAGTGAGACTCTGTCAAAAAAAAAAAAAAAAAAAAAAAAAGCCACCAAGAAGCAGAAAGAGAGAAACACTTCTGGAAATGGATAGTGGTGATGGTTGCACAACATTGTGAGTGTGATTCATGCCCCGAATGGTACACTTAAAAAATGGCTAAGGTGCTCACTTCAGCAGCACACATACTAACACTGGAATGATATAGAGAAGATTAGCATGGCCTCTAAAAAATGTAATAATAAGAAAAAAATGGCTAAGCTTGGAGGAATGCTGAGAAGATTGTCAAAGGGTACAAAATCTCAGACAGGAGTAGTATATATTGTTTTGAGTTCTATTGCACAGTGAAGTGAATATAATTAATAATGAAGTATTGTACATTTCAAAACTGCCAAGAGAGTAAATTTCAAATGCTGTCACCACAAAAACATGTCTATATGGAGAGAGAGAGAGAGAGAAAGAGATGAGGTCTTTCTTTGTTGTCCAGGCTGGTCTTGAACTCCTGGTCTCAGGCAATTCCCCTACCTCAAATTACAAGCATGAGCCACCACACTACACCTCCAGATATTTTTTCATCTTGCAAAACTAAAGCTCTGTGTTCATTAAACAATAACTCTCTATTCCCTCCCCCCACAACCTTCTCCCCATCCAACCAGCATTCTACTTTATCTCTATGAATTTGACTATTCTGGGTATCTCATATAAGTGGAATCACAGTATTTGCCTTTTTGTGACTGGCTCGTTTACAGCCACTTTGCTCTCTTTTGGTTACTATTTGCATTGAATATCTTTTTCATTCTTTCACTTTTTCATCCTTTCACTTTCAACCTATTTGTATCCCTAGATCTAAAGTATCTTGTAGACAGCATATAGTTGGATGTTGTTTTTTCAATCAATTCATTCTGCCAATCACTGTCTTTAGATTGGAGAATTTAATTCATTTAAATTTAAAGTAATTACTGAGGGACTCAGTTTTTGTCATTTTGCTATTTGCTTTCTATACACCTTAAGCTTTTTTGTCCCTCATTTCCTGTGCGCCTGTCTTCTTTTGTGTTTAGTTGATATTTTTGCAGTGACATGTTTTAATTCCCTTCTCATTTCCTTTTATGTATAAATGTATACTGCACAGCTATTTTCCTTGTGGTTACCATGGGGATTACATTTAACATCCTAATGTTTTAACACTCCGATCTGAATTTAAACCAGCATGACTTCAACAAGGTACAAAAACTCTGCTTCTATCAGCAATGTCTCCATCCCTGTTTAGTTATTAACGTTGCAAAGTTGCATCTTTATACATTGTGTATCCAAAACCAAAAACTAATAATTTCTTATGCATTAATCTTTTAAATAGTGTAGAAAACAAAATGTACACTAATACAAACCAAAGTTATGATAATACAAGCTTTTATAATTACCCATGTATTTATTTTTACTTAGATCTTTATTTCCTCATACAGCTTTATATTACTGTCTAGTGTTCTTCCATTTCAAACTGCAGGACTTCTTTTAGCATTTCTTGCAGGGCAGGTCTAGTGGTAATGAACTTCCTCAGTTCATTTTTGTTCATTTGGGGATGTCTTAATTTCTCTTTTACTTTGGGAGGACAGTTTTGCCAGATACAGAATTCTTGGTTCACAGTTTTTTATTTGTTTGTTTGTTTGTTTTTTCAGTACTTTGACTATATCAGTCCACTGCCTTCTTGCCCTCAAAGTTTCTAGTAAGAAATCTGCTGATAATCTTATCGAGGATCCCTTATATGTGACAAGTTTCTTCTCTCTTGTTATTTTCAAGATTTTTTTCATTATCTTTAGCTTTCAACAGTTTTATTATAATGTGTTTTGGTATGAGTCTCTTTGAGTTTATCCTATTGGAGTTTACTGAACTTCTTGGATGTTTATATTTATGTCTTTTATCATTTGGGGAAATTCTCAGCCATTATTTCTAAAAAAAAAAACAAAAACAAAAAACAAAAAACCTCCCTGCCCCTTTCTCTCTCTTTTCTTGTGGGACCCCCCAGGGTTGAGGAGAGCATACGAAAAGAAAAGGGCCCTTTAAATCCCCTGGAAGTTGCTTCAGCCAGAGGGGGAAGAGCTTGCAATAGCATAGGGAGGTGGGCAACAAGGGCTACCCACCATGTGTTTCCACTTTCATAATCAGGAGCAGCAATCACAATCAGAACAAAGACCCCCAATTTTTTAAAGACAAGGCTCCTTTTGTTCACCCTGGCTCCCTTGTACCCTGCAAGCTGCTATAGGAACATGTACACAGTCGCCTGCCACCATGCTGAGGATAGGTAACTGTTATCTTGCTACCAGCTGAAATTGATTGAAATTAACCACAGTTTACCATCCAAGCCTTCTCTTGGAAGTTGCAGTCCTTCAAATAGATAGATACCAGTGTTATAAAAGAGTTACATCAAATATATATATATATTGGCCTCCAAAAGTGCTGGCATTGCAAGTGTGAGCCATTGCGCCCAGCCAAAAATAGTTACATCAAATAGATTCTGCCAGTGCAATTGTTATTGAGGCAGGGAGATGAATTCCTGGTGCTTCCTGCTCTGCCATCTTCCCAGAATCCTCCTCTAATTATTTTTAAATCCACTAAATCCACTAAATTTATTTCCCAACCCACTAATGGTTTGCAACCTGCAGCCTGAAAAATTACTGTACTAAACTATGCCAAATTGTCAGTACTTAAAAATTTTTTAAGCACCTACTATGAGCCAGCTGTGATATCTGACTGATGGTCTCAAGAGAAATGAGACAGGACGCCTGGCTTCAGAGATTTTGCATTCTAGGACAGGAGTGTGGAAGGGACAGAGAAAGAGATGACTCATCATTTGAGTATCTATTATATACCAAACTCTTTGCCAGGCATTTACACACCTGATGTCATTGATTTTCAGAACAATTCTATGAATTAGGTCAGTGTTCCTCAAACTCTTATGTGCATAAGAGTCACCCAGGGGGGATCTTGTGAAAATGCAGATTCTTGTTCAGCAGGTCTGGAGCAGGGCCTGAGAGCCTGCATTTCTTTTTTTTTTTTTTTTTTTGAGATGGAGTCTTGCTCTGTCGCCCAGGCTGGAGTGCAGTGGCCGGATCTCAGCTCACTGCAAGCTCTGCCTCCCGGGTTTAGGCTATTCTCCCGCCTCAGCCTCCCGAGTAGCTGGGACTACAGGCGCCCGCCACCTCGCCCGGCTAGTTTTTTTTGTATTTTTTAGTAGAGACGGGGTTTCACCGTATTAGCCAGGATGGTCTCCATCTCCTGACCTCGTGATCCACCCGTCTCGGCCTCCCAAAGTGCTGGGATTACAGGCTTGAGTCACCGCGCCCGGCCGAGAGCCTGCATTTCTAAGAAGTTCCCAGGTGATACCTATGTTGCTGATCTAGGGAACACATTTTTAGTGACTAGGAGTCATATGTTTTAAGACTTGTTTTTGTAATCCAGGTGCAGTGACACTCACCTGTAGTGCCAGCTACTCAGTAGGCTGAAGCAGGAAGATCTTGAGCCTAGAAGTTTGAGTCAAGCCTGGGCAACACAGAGAGACCCCCATCTCTTTAAAAAATATTTTTAATAAGAAAATGAAAATAAAACTATTTATTGACTCATTCCTATATACCAGGCACCATGTTCAGCACTCAGAATGTAATAATGAAGCCACGACTTGAATGCAGAGCTCTCTGATTTCAAACTTCATGCTCATATCCAAAGAGGTGGGAACAATTGTTCTCAATACACAGGAATACACAGGAATGGAAACAATAGTGATTGGCACTGGGAGGGAGGATAGAGGCCAGGTCAGGACCAGTCTCCAGGGCCAGGCTGGGGGACTGGTGGGCACTTTAGCTGTCATGGAGGGCATGATTTGATGCAGTCTGACTGGTGATCAGGGTAAGCTGATGCCACCCCTCTGAGTTCCTTGCAGCCAAAAAGCCTATGAGTCACACAGCAAGTCACTTCCAAGACATGCCCCATGAGGCAGCACTTTCCACAGTAGCCTTGAACTATTCGCTCTGTAGCTTCCAAATGAGTCTTTGGGGGAAGATTTGCCAAATAGCATAGTGGGTCCAACCCACCAAAAGCCTCCATAGCCTGTGATCTGTCAGTCTCAGATTCTTGCCCCTCAGCAAGACACTTGGCTTGACAATCAAAGCCACCATGGCCCTGAAATGCTCAAATATTTATTCCACTCACTGTTTGCAATTTGCTTTGTGTGATTTCTAAAGCTGGAGTGCTTCCAACCACAAGGAACAGCTTGGCAAGACCACTGGTGACAGCAAAGAGACTCAGTGCCCTTCAACACATACAAATGAGCACCAATCTTGTTCCATTTCCTGCAATAGGCATTAGGAGCATGGGGAGATTTGAAAATGTGAAACAGAGGCCCCAATGTCATTACATGGGCTGTGTATCCCTCTCTGCTCAGAAGTGGCTCAGAGAAAATCCAAATGGCCAGTAACCATGGCCAACTCCATAATAAGATACAGGGAACCAAAACGTCAGCAGAATGCCATGATTCTTCCTTCAGAAACGTAAAAGATAGAAGACATTTGGTGTTGGAGGTGTTGTAGTGAAATAGACACCTTCACATACTGTTATTGGGAAGGCTGATTTGAGAACTTTGGAAACAATTTGGGAGTTTTTGTTGGGAGTCTGGACATGTTCAATGGCTTTTGACCCAACAATTTTACTTCCAAGAGCCTATCACTAAAGAGACAAACAGAGGACTTGATGTAAGAATTGAGAGCTCTGTGTTCTGGGCACACATGCCTTGGAACTCTTACAGCAAGTTGTGAAGGAATCAGTAGCTTGTGCATAGTTCTCCATAGGGTATTGGACAGATCTAAAGAAATGTGCTTAAAGATATAGGTCATAAAGACCTTCCTGATAAAACAGATTGCAGTAAAGAAGTCAGCCAAAACCAAGACAGTGATGAGAGTGACCTCTGGTCGTCCTCACTGCTACACTGCCACCAGCGCCATGACAGTTTACAAATGTCATGGCAACATCAGGAGGTTACCCTACATGGGTTAAAAAGGGGAGGAACCCTCAGTTCTGGGAATTGCCCACCCCTCTCCCAGAAAATTCATGAATAACCTACCCCTTATTTAGCATATAATGAAGAAATAATCATAAAAATGGGTAACCAGCCCTCGGGACTGCTCTGCCTATGGACCAGCCATTCTCTTATTCCTTTACTTTCTTATTAAACTTGCTTTCACTTTAAAACAAAAGAAACAAAGAAACAAAAGAAAAGAAGAAAGAAAGAAAGAAAGAAAGAAAGAAAGAAAGAAAGAAAAGAAAGAAAGAGAGAGAGAGAGAAAGAAAGAAAGAAAGAAAGAAAGAAAGAAAGAAAGAAAGAAAGAAAGAAAGAAAGTACTTTCTACCTGTTTGATGATCCTTTTGCTCTCTCTCTCTTTTTTTTTTTTTTTTTTCTTACTGAGATGGGGCGTCACTGTGTTGTCCAGGCCAGTCTTGAACTCCTGGCCTTAAGCAATCTACCCTCTTCAGCATCCCAAAGTGCTGGGATTATAGGCCTGAGCCACCGTGCCCGGCCTCTGATCCTACTCTTGTGGCTGCCAGGCTGTTATAGCTCTAAAAACACTAGATTATATTCAGCCTCCTTCCTTGAGGAGCTCACAATCCAGTAGGGAAGAAACATGTTTACTTAAAATAACAGACTTGAGGTTGGGTGCTGTGAGGGAGGGACAGTACCAGGAACCAATCCTTACCAAGGGCCCACTGTGTGCTGGGCACCTCATTTGTGTTATCTCAGCTAAGTCCCTCCCAACAGTTCATTTGGGGGTACATGTTATCCCCATTTTACAGATACGAAGACTGAGCTATGGAGCACTTCAGGGGCCATTTTTCTGGCCACTGTGGTTGTTTCAAGGGTAGGCACATGACTCCCCTGGTCCAATCAAATGGTTCTCTGAGATTTTACCAGGAGAGAGGAATATCTCTTCCCTCTGATACCAAGCTGTCTTCCCTGTAGACTACCAAGCTGAGCTGATTGATGGAAGCCTAGTATGGCCTAAGGACTCCTTCTTCATTGAGGCCAAAGCACAGAGAGAAGCTCAGCCAAAAGACAGAGATTCTTGACCCTGTTGCTTTAGTCCCTGGGCCCTCCGCTGAGATTCCTAATTACATGAACCAATAAACTTCACTTACTGCTGACCTGTTTTGGATTTCTGTTGCTTGCAATAGAAAAAATCTAGATGGAAACAAATACAAATATGGCAGGCAATGTGAACACGTGTCTCTTCTTGCCACTTTAAGTGTCCTTCCTTAATGTCCACTATGGCAAAGCCCTTTCTTCCATGGACTCTTCCTAACAAACTGGCAGACACTGTTAACTCCCCTTTCCACAGCTGAGGAAACAGTTTAAGAGGTTAAGAACTTTTCCAGCATCACCCAACCATTCAGTGTCTGAGCAGGGATTTGAATTCAGATCTGCCTTACACCAAAGCCCACAACTTGGCCGCTACCCTATACCATGGGAGGATCTGGGTTCCTCCCACCCTAGAAAGAGTGATTGTACCTGGTAGTTCTTTGGGTTCTGATCATTATTTTTGGTTTCCTACTGGGCTGGGAGCATTGTAGGGATTTAGTAAATAAGGCAATGACTCATTTTCACAATAGCAAAACTCTTTCAAATACAGAAAGACAGACCACTCCGTTCTGCTGCTTTCTAGCTCTGTGATATTTGATAAGTTGTGTTGTCTGGGCCTCAGCTTCTGCATCTGTAAAATGGTAATAAAAACAGTGCCTACCACATAACAATGTTGTAAAGATGGAATGAGGCCCAGTGTGGTGGCTCACATCTCTAACCCCAGTGTTTTGGTAGGCCAAGGTGGGAGGATCCCTTGAGGCCAAGAGTTTGAGGCCAGTCTGGGCAACAAAACAAGACCCTATCTCTACAAAAAATAAAAATAAAAATAATTAGTTGGGTGTGGTGGTGTAAGCCTGTAGTCCCAGCTACTCAGGAGGCTGAGGTGGGAGGATCACTCAAGCCCAGGAGGTCAAGCCTGCAGTGAGCCATGACCACACCACTGCACTCCAGCCTGGACAACAGAGCTAGACTCTGTCTCAAATAATAATAACTGAAAAGGATGGAACAAAATGCATGTAATGTTCTTGTCATAGAGATAGAATTTGATTAATGTTTGCTATTATTATTATGATTGACAAAGGTCTGAATTCCAGGAGGATTCTAGAAATTATGAAGCAGACAGCATCAGTGGAAAAAGAAAAAAACGTGCTGCTGCCCATAGCAACTACTATGAGACCATCACACCACTGACCGCAAAGGGGTGATTGTGAAGAAGGCAGCCACTCACACCAGCTGGGACTGATGTGATGGTCTCTTGGCCAATGAGGTGGGACCAGCACTCTTTTCTGATGCCTCATTGGTAGCCTTCATTAGAGGAGCTTTCTGGGCTGGGTAAGTAACTTTTGCTTAAACTAGCTGGGCAGAACCCCAAAACGAGTGTTCCTTTTGCCTTGGACTAAGTTGAGAAAGGGTACAGGCAGCAGGTAGGAAGACAAGATTTGGAGTAGAGAAAAAAGAAACATACTCTATATTTAGTGTATAAGCTAAGCTGCTGTAACAAACAGATCTCAAAATAGAGTGGCCATGGGGTTTTTAAAGTTTATTTCTTGCTTTTATTTTTGTTTTGTTTTGTTTTTTTAAGAGGCAGAGACTTGCTCTGTCACCCAGGCTGGAGTGCAGTGGTACAATCATGTTTCACTGCAGTCTCGAACTCCTGGGCTCAAGCAATTCCTCCCCCTTAGCCTCCCAAGTAGCTGAGACTAGAGGAACATGCCACCACACCCAGCTAATTTTATTCATTAATTTATTTGGGATGGGGTTCTTGCTGTGTTGCCCAGGCTGGTCTTGAAACCCTGGCCTCAAGAGATCCTCCCACCTAGGCTGTTTCTTGCTTTTGTTAGACTTCAGAAGTGAGCAGTCCAGGCTGACGAGGCAACTCTGAGCCACACAGTCCTTTGGGGTGAAATTTTCTTCCATTTTGTTTTATGTAATAGATGTGGCCCCACCCTATCCGTCACTTACCTATGGGAGAGAGAAAAAGAAAAGTAGCAAGGCAAAAAGTTCCTTTTAAGCAAGTGATGCAGATGCTTGCCGACATCATTTCTGCTCATATTCCACCAGTGAGAACTTATTCCCATGGCCACACGTCACTGCAGGAGAGACTGGGAAATACAGCCTGAAGCTGGCAAATCTGTGTCCAGTGAGACACCATTATTATGGAGACAGTGGAAAACAGGTATTGGGGGACGATAAATGGTTTAGTGTTGTTAGAAATCATCCTGTATTACCTCTCTATGTTACATACGAGAAAAATGAAGCCCAGAGAGGTAAAGACACTTGTTCAACAGTACACAGCTTCATAGAGGAAGCACTGGATTAGAACTGGGTTTCCTGACTCTCTATCCCTTGCAGCCCACAACTTTGGAAAGCATAGGTCTCAAAGACCAAGACAGGAACCAGAAGGGGTGGACGGAGATATGCTCCATGGTCTTAGTAGGTTAGCCCACCCTTGCCCTTCCCTCCTAGACTCTTCTACCAGCCTGTGAGCTCCAAGTGGGCAGGGATAGTCCTTGTTCATTTCTTGATCCCCAGTGCCCAGGGTTAGCACTCACTAAGTGTTGTCGGTGAATAACTGCATCATACGTGGATGAAAGGATCACCCAGGGATGACCCTGACATCACAAATAAGGAAGGTAAGCTAGACCAGTTAGGAAAAGAATCTTCCATATACCCCATCCCTCTGCTTGGGTGGGTGAGGTGACCTTGCCAGGGACTCCTCCAACACTCTGCATGGATCCCATAATTCATCACACTTTGTTGTCTTGGTTTCCATGCACACTGGCCTACCCACTAGAGTAAAAACAGAGGAGCTGTCTTATTAACAAAAAGCAGCCCAGCATAGCAGCTGAGAGGCCAGACTCTGATAACTAACTGCCCGGGGTTCAAAGCCTGGCTGTGCTATTGACTAGCTCAGTGGCCTTAAGCAAGCCACTCCATCTCCACATCCTTGGAAAACAGCTTATCTATAAAAATAGAAAAATAACAATAATAATCTTTTGTCTTCAGCTGGGTGTAGTGGCATGCACCTGTAGTCCCAGCTACTCAGGAGGCTGAGGCAGGAGGATCACTTGAGTCCAGGAGTTCGAGGTTATAGTGAGCCATGATTTTGCCATTGCACTCAAGCCTGGGCAACAGACTGAGAACTTAATTCTAAGTAATAATAATTCTGTCTTAGTTCGGATTGCTATAACAAAATACCATAGGCTAGGCTATAACAAAATACCATAACAACAGACATTTATTTCTCATAGTTCTGGAGGCTGGGAAGTCCAAGATCAAGGTGCCAGCAGATTGGGTTCCTGATGAAGCCCTTCTTTCTGATCTGAAGATGGCTGTGATGTTGCTGTGACCTCACATGGCAGAGAGGAGAGAGAGAGAGAGCGAGAGAGAGAGAGAGAGAGAGAGAGAATGATCACACGCTCTGGTCTCTCATTCTCTTCTTATGAGGACATTAATCCCCTTATAGGAGACCTACTCTCATGACCTCATCTAAGCTTAATTACCTCCAAAAGTATCCACCTCCAAATATCATCACCTTAGGGGTTAGGGCTTCAACATATGAATTTGAGAAGGGGCTAGAAACATTCATTCCATAACAAGCATCTTCAGGAGGTTTTTAGGAACCTTAAGTTGAATCTAAAGAACCTAGAACAGTAGCTGGCACACACTTAACACTATGTAGGTGTTTGCTGTTATTTTTGGTGTTGGTATCTCTGAATCCAACAGTGCAAGTATTTGCTAAATTAATGAATGAAGGTAGGAGTGAGTGAGTGAAGTAGAATGAATGAATGAATATGTGGGTTACCATGCAAGTAATAAGTGAATGGATGAGTGGGTAGATGGGTGGGTGAATGAATGAAAGGAANGAGAGAGAGAGAGAGAGAGAGAGAGAATGATCACACGCTCTGGTCTCTCATTCTCTTCTTATGAGGACATTAATCCCCTTATAGGAGACCTACTCTCATGACCTCATCTAAGCTTAATTACCTCCAAAAGTATCCACCTCCAAATATCATCACCTTAGGGGTTAGGGCTTCAACATATGAATTTGAGAAGGGGCTAGAAACATTCATTCCATAACAAGCATCTTCAGGAGGTTTTAGGAACCTTAAGTTGAATCTAAAGAACCTAGAACAGTAGCTGGCACACACTTAACACTATGTAGGTGTTTGCTGTTATTTTGGTGTTGGTATCTCTGAATCCAACAGTGCAAGTATTTGCTAAATTAATGAATGAAGGTAGGAGTGAGTGAGTGAAGTAGAATGAATGAATGAATATGTGGGTTACCATGCAAGTAATAAGTGAATGGATGAGTGGGTAGATGGGTGGGTGAATGAATGAAAGGAACAACTAAGTGCATCAATGAGCAGATGAATGATTAAATGAAAAATATGATTATATCGGCCGGGTGCGGTGGCTCAAGCCTGTAATCCCAGCACTTTGGGAGGCCGAGACAGGCGGATCACGAGGTCAGGAGATCGAGACCATCCTGGCTAACATGGTGAAACCCCGTCTCTACTAAAATACAAAAAACTAGCCGGGCGAGGTGGCAGGCGCCTGTAGTCCCAGCTACTCGGGAGGCTGAGGCAGTAGAATGGCGTGAACCCGGGAGGCGCAGCTTGCAGTGAGCTGAGATCCGGCCACTGCACTCCAGCCTGGGTGGCAGAGCGAAACTCCGTCTCAAAAAAAAAAAAAGAAAAATATGATTATATCATAGAAGACCTCTTCTCCAAGATATTTTCTCTAGAATTCCCACTCCAGTCTCATGAATTGCCCTTGCTATGTAGAAACAGGACAGCCCATGAGGTCACTGCAGTGACTTCCTTCCCACAGGACCTCTGTTACTGCTCCAGCCACCAGTGAGCCCACTGCCTCTGAGCACTGCTGCCCTTACCTGGACCCAGGCCTTCAGGCTTGTCACAGGCTCCCCCAAGGCACCCAAGACATGACATCCAAGACAGTTTCCTGTTACTGTCCATCCTGCTGGAGAGTTTCAATGACCTATGGCATGAATACTTCAGACAAAGTGTTCCAGCCTTTCCCAGAAACTTCAAAAGTCTCCATCAGGCATTTCAAGACTTCCAAGGCCAAAAAACTTAAGGTATCTTTAAACAAGACCAAAGACCTTCAGGAATCTGCCAAGAAACCCCCCGAGAAGGCTAGGCCCAGCACTTTTGAGCCTAGATCTTTCTACTGCCTCGACCTCTGCCCCCTCCCAGCAGAGTAGTTACAGGCCCCAGAGCCCCAGTTATCCTTACCAATCTCAGAGGCCACAGATGTCTATCTCCCTGAGGATTTCCCAGCAAGCCCAAGCTCATGGACGAGTCCTGGGTGTCCAGGAAGAGCCTGAAACCATCCAAAGGTCATCTTATGGAGCCACCCACTCCAGTGGCCAAGCACCAAAAAGCAAATACCGGGCATAGGAGCGAGAAGAAACAAAACAAATAAATGCTTGGCATCTCCATCGACCTGGTCCTTTTCAGCCCAGACCTATCAGCTCCAGACATCCCAAAACATCACCCTATTCCAGAGGCCAGAGAATTCATGATTCCAGATAATTCATGTTAGTCCTTGCTGTTCAATAAACTCCTGGCTGCAGTTTCTACTTCCTGTATCAAAGCTAAGGCTCACAGTTGAGCAGGTTGTGCACTGCACCATGTTAGCCCTGGTACAGTGCACAACCTGCCCAACTGTGAAAAACCGCCCTTTAGACTGACCCAGAGTCTCAGTCTAAAGGGGCATTGTTCACATCACAGCATTATAGATTTGTGTACTGTACTCACTTTGGCAATTTTCAGCAGATGGCAGTAAGAAGAAGGGGAGCTTTTTACTAATTTAAATAAAGGCACCAAAAAGGCTAGTGGTGACCCTGCCAAATACCTTCCTGGGTGGGAAATTGAGGCCCCAAGATGGGTCTTTGGCAGCATAATATGGTTAAGAGCTCATGCTTTGGTGCCAGAAAGACTGGGGTTACATCCCTGCTCTGCCATTTAAACTGGCTACCTGACCTAGACAAGTGATTCTAAGTTCTTTGAGACTCGGTTTGCCCATGTGCAAAATGGGGATAGTAATAAGACTTCAAAATGTTGTTGAGGGGGCAAAATGGGATAAGCCATTTAGCCCAGTGATTGGCACATAGTAGGTGTTCAAGGAGCCCCTGCAAATAGTAGACATCTAGACCTCTACTGCTTTATCTCCACAAACCAGCAAGCAGGCTCCCTCCAGGAAATGATCCTTGGCGTTGCACTAACCACATGGCTTAAAAGGGACCTGTTCCCTTCTTTCAGAGCTCTTCCCTTGACGCCCATTGATTAGCCTGGGGGTGTCACCTGACCTAAGCTAAGCCAATCAGGGGACTTCCCTGAATTTTTCAATTTAGGATCCAAGGGAACAAGGCTCAGTGTTTGGCAGGGGATGAAGCTGAAAGAGGTGGCTCTAGAGGAGGTGACAGGAGCTGCATTGAGGAGCTCAGCTACCATGAGGAAGATGAGGATCTGGAAAAAAGCCAATAGGAGAGAAGAGGAAAGGAGGGAGAGGGGCTGAGAAGACAGAAAGAGTGAATCGCCTGGTGACATCTGAGTCGATTCCCTGAGACCCAGAGTGATACTTGCCTTCCCGACACTTACGTCACAATTTGGAGCAATCTTTTTTTTTTTTTTTTTGACAGAGTTTCTGTCACCCAGGCTGGAGTGCAGAGGCATAATCATAGCTTACTGTGCCTTGACCTCCCGGGCTCAGATGATCCTCCCATCTCAGCCTCTTGAGTAGCTGGAATCACAGGCACACATTGGCATGCCTGGCATATTTTTTGTAGAGACAGAGTCTTGCTATGTTGCCCAGGCTGGTCTTGAACTCCTGGCCTCACAGAATCCTCCTGCTTTGGCCTCTCAAAGTGCTGGGATTATAAGGATGAGATACCATGCCTAGCCTGGACCAATCTTTATATCTGGGTCAGACCTGATCACTTTACCCTAATAGGCAAAAATCATCAATAGCTTCCCATGGCCCACCTGATAAAAACGCAGATTTTCTCAGGCTGGTAGTCAAACATCTCTTGAATCTGGCTTCAACCCACCTTTCAAGCTTCATCTCCCTCTCTTGTTTGGTCAACTGGAAGTTCCTTCGCTCTCCAACTTGTGTTTTTTCCTTCGTGCCTTTCCTTGTCTAGAATAGCTCTCTTCCCGTTACTCCTAGTGGACATTGGGTAGTGCTGGCCCTACAATCTCTAATTCTCCCTTCATCTGGTACAGTGTCCTGACTTCCTCTAGGGAAATTTCTCTTTTTTTCTTTTGCAGACAGTGTCTCACTCTGTTTCTCAGGCTGAAGTGCAGTAATGTGATCAAGGTTCACTGCAGCTTTGACCTCCTAGGCTTAAGTGATCCTCCCGCCTTAGCCTCCCAAGTAGCTGGGGCTACAGGCATGTGCCACTGTGCCTGGCTAATTTTTTAATTTTTTTTGGTAGAGACAGCGTCTTCCTCATTTGTCCAGGCTGGTCTCAAACTCCTGGGCTCAAGTAATCCTCCCATCTTGGCCTGGGATTACCAGTGTGAACCACCAAGCCTGGCCTGGGGAATCTCTTTACCTGACTAGAGATGGATTTAGTAGTGTCTTTTCCTAGTCACATGGCCCAAGTAAGGCCAGTTGGTTGCTCACTTTTGGGACTTGGAATCTTGAGTAGAGGACACACCACTACCAACAACAAAAAGGTTGGAACTGACAAGACTCTTGATGAGTTCTACCTAAGGCTATACATTGATCTCTCCTCCTCTCAGTCCTCACCTTTAAAAAAAAAAAAAAAATTCCTTAGTCTTCCTTGGTGTTCTATGATATTACAGTTTTATATGTGTTGATTTTCATCCATGGTTCCTGGCTCATAACTCCCATAGTCCTTGTTATAATGTTGGAGTGCTTTAGGTTTCAGGAGGCAGAATCTTTCTCTGACCTTCTCCTGTCCTTTTTTGTTTGTTTGTTTGTTTGTTTGTTTGTTTGTCTTGCTTTGTCCCCCAGGCTGAAGTGCAGTGGCACAATCTCAGCTCACTGCAACCTCTGTCTCCCAGATTCAAGCAATTCTCCTGCCTCAGCCTCCCGAGTAGCTGGGACTACAGGTGCCCACCGCCATGCCCGGCTAATTTTTTGTATTTTTTAGTAGAGATGGTGTTTCACCATGTGAGCCAGGATAGTCTCAATCTTCTGACCTCGTGATCCACCTGCCTCAGCTTCCCAAAGTGCGAGGGTTACAGATGTGAGCCACTGCACCTGGCCTCCTGTACTTCTTTTACCTGATAAGGCAGGACTCTAATTTGATTGTGGTTAAAAGACCTTCATTCCAGAGTGGGTCCTGTCCCATACCCTAGAGGAAGGAATATTACACAGAGGAGCCAAGAAGTCAGAGCAGACAGGCCTTGCTGGGTGTAGATCACGCACTTTTGTCTAATCACATTTCTACATGGTTGTTGATCATGCCTATGTAATCACGCCTCCATAAAAACCTGAGGACTGGGTTTGGAGAGCTTCTGGATGACAGAACACACAGAGGTTCCTGAAAGGTGGCTCACTTAGGGAAGGCATGGAAGCTCCGTGCTCCTTCCTCTATACCTCGCCCTACACATCTCTTTATCTCTATCCTTTATAATAAACCAGTAAATGTGTTTCCCTGAGTTCTGTGAGCCACTTCAAAAATTAATCCAACCTAGAGAAGGCATCATGGGAACCCCAACATAAAGCTGTTCAGTCGGAAGTTCTGGAGGCCTGGACTTGCAACTGGTGTCTAGAGGAGGGGGACAGTTTTGGGAACTGAGCCCTCAAGTTGTGGGATCTGATGCTATGTCCAAGTAGGTGTGTCAGAATTGAATTAGAGGACACTCAGCACGTGTCCAGTGCCTGGTGGTGGGGAAAACCCCACACATTTGGTCACAGAGGTCTTCTGTGTTGATGTTTGCGATGCGAAAGGAGAGGAAAAAGTCAGCTTGAGTGTTTTTCTCAAGCAACTTCCTTATATCTTTCCAACAAATTCCTTCTTTTCTAAAATTAGCTTGAACACTACAATCAAAGAACCCTAACTGACATGGGTTCTTGTCCAAATCCTACCCAATTTGCAAGACCCATTTCAAACACCTGCTAGAAGTCATCTCTCCCTTCAAAATTGGACTCAAGAAGGCTGGACACAGTGGCTGATATCTGTACTCCTGGCACTTTGGGAGGCTGAGGTGGGTGGAATGTTGGAGCCCAGGAGTTTACGATTAGCCTGGGCAACGTGGCCAGACCCCATCTCTACAAAAATAATTTTAAAAAACTTTTTTTTTAAGTTAGCCAGACATGGTGGTGTGTGCCTGTAGTCCCAGAGACATGGGAGGCTGAGGTGGGAGGTGATTTGCTTTAATGCGACCCCCAGAGCAAATGCCAGAGAGAAGGCAAGTAGGCAAGGCAAAAAAAACTTTATTTACAAGCCAATGTGAAGGAGGGAGCGAGGTTCACCGGTCTCCAGCAGTGGAGGCCGACGAAGTCGCTCCAGCGTTCTCCGGCGAGATTCCTAGGACCGCACAGGAGCAGGGGCCAAGGAAGTTCGCACCGGCGTTCTCCGACGAGGTTCCTAGGTCCCTCCTACCAGGAGGGGCCAAGGAGTTCGCACCGCGGGCCTGCCGGGAGCGGCTTTTATGTCCTGGGCTCGGGAGTGGGAGGGCAGTGGGCGGGACATAGGCGGGTCGGGGGCGGGGTGGTAGGCGTGGCTAGGCGGGTTCCGGTTCTTCTCTCAGTCGGAGGTCGGGTTGCGCCTGCACAGTCGACCCATGTCTTTCCGGGGCTCTGGAAAGTTGACGGTGAAGAACCCGGAACTGCGCCATCTTGCCTCGGTTCGTCCAAACACCTATAATCCCAGTTGCTCGGGAGGCTGAGGCGGAAGAATCACTTGAACCCTGGAGGCGGAAGTTGCAGTGAGCCGAGATCGCGCCATTGCACTCCAGCCTGGGAGAGCACGACTCTGTCTTAAAAAAAAAAAAATTTAGCCAGGCATGGTGGTGCATGCCTGTATTCCCAGCTACTCGAGCCTGAGGCAGGAGAATCGCTTAAACCCAGGAGGCAAAGATTGCAGTGAGGGG
>NW_016805988.1:0-369 GCF_001698545.2 Rhinopithecus bieti | reverse complement strand
TCTTTTGTCTCTAAGACTGGTGTGCTAAAGGAAATTAGTCTGTTTGTCAACAGCATTAAAAAAAGTATATTGTATGATTACATTTCACTTCGTTTTAACCTTTTTCCCCAGTAAAAAGGTGACAAAAAAAAAAAAAAAAAAAAACTAGACTTCCTTAGCAAAACATTGACTAGAAGAAGAATTTCTTAAAGTTGTCTTTTCCTTTTTTTAGTGTAACAAGTAAGACTGCCTAACCTTTGTCGTTCGTTCGTTCTTTCCTTCCTTCTTTCTTTCTTTCTTTCTTTCTTTCTCTCTCTCTCTCTGTCTTCCTTCCTTCCTTCCTTCCTTCCTTCCTTCCTTCCTTCCTTCTTTTTTTTTTCTTTTCTTTTC
>NW_016805987.1:0-956 GCF_001698545.2 Rhinopithecus bieti | reverse complement strand
CAGGCAGATCACTTTAGGTCAGGAGTTTGAGACTGCCTGGCCAACATGGTGAAACCCTGTCTCTACTTAAAAAATACAAAATTTGCCAGGCATAGTGGTGCATGCCTGTAATCCCAGCAACTCTGAAGGCTGAGGCAGGAGAATTGCTTGAACCCAGGAGGCGGAGGTTGCAGTGAGCTGAGATCATGCCACTGCACTCCAGCCTGGGCGACAGAGCAAGACTCCATTTCAAAAAAAAAAAAAAAAAAAGTAAACTGGGGGCAGTGGCTCACACCTGTAATCCCAGCACTTTGGGAGGCTGAGATGGGTGGATCACGGGGTCAGGAGTTGAAGACCAGCCTGGCCAAGACGGTGAAACCCCGTCCGTACTAAAAATACAAAAATTAGCCAGGCAAAGTGGCAGGCGCCTGTAATCCCAGCTACTCGGGATACTGAGGCAGGAGAACTGCTTGAACCAGGGTGGCAGAGGTTGCAGTGGGCCGAGATGGAGCCACTGCACTCCAGCCTGGGCAACAGAGTGAGATTCCGTCTTAAGACAAAACAAGGCCGGGCACGGTGGTTCACGCCTATAATCCCAGCACTTTGGGAGGCTGAGGCAGGTGGATCACCTGAGGTCAGGAATTCGAGACCAGCCTGACCAATATGGTGAAAGCCCTTCTCTACTAAAAATACAAAAATTACCCAGACGTGGTGGGGCACTCCTGTAGTCCCAGCTATTCGGGAGGCTGAAACAGGAGAATTGCTTGAACCTGGGCAGCAGAGGTTGCAGTGAGCCGAGATCACACCACTGCTCTGGGCGACAGAGCAAGACTGTCTCAACAAAAACAAAAAGCAAAACAAAACAAAACGCCTTGACTGGCTAATAGAAATCTCTTTGCACACTAATAGCATGTCATTTGGTTTGAGCTAAAAACATTAGTGTGCTTACGTGCCAGGAGCTAAGAAATTACATAATT
>NW_016805986.1:0-373 GCF_001698545.2 Rhinopithecus bieti | reverse complement strand
CCGCCGCCCCGCGCCGCCCCCACGGGCCACGCGATCCGGGGCCCCCAGCTGCCGCCGCTCCCCGTCCCCACGGTGGCTGGCAGCCCCCATCCGCCGTGCCTGTGGGACCCAGGACCCCGCAATCCGGGGCAACCAGCCTTCGACCCGCCCGGCCCACAGGGCCCCCGCAATCCCAGACCCGCAGCCTCCGGTCATGTCAGCCCCAGAACACTGGCAGGGATGGCTGCAGGCGCCCCTTGGGAGGGCCCTCACTGGGCAGGACCCTGATACCTCCATGCCAGGGAGAATTCAAATCTCTGTCAGCCCCAGAACACTGGTGGGGTTGGCTGGAGACCCCAGCTAAAAGGACCCTCACTGGGCACGACCTTGAGAA
>NW_016805985.1:0-652 GCF_001698545.2 Rhinopithecus bieti | reverse complement strand
AGGTACTAAGGAAAAAATAAATAGGATAGAGTTGACAGAATGTGAAGAGGTGGTTATAGTATTTTTATAGGGTGGTCAGGGTAGCTGTCAAGAGAGGGTGAGACTTAAACCAAACCTTGGAGGTGGGAATGTTAGCCAAGCTGATATCTGGGAGAAGAACACACCAGGCGGAGGGATTAGCTAGAACTAAGGACTCAAGAAAGGAATGTGTCTAGCATAGGTAATGAGTAGTAGGGAAGCCACCTGGAGTGGAAAGAACACAGGAAGGGCAGTAGGAGAGGCGGTCATAGAGGTGATGGGCCAGAGGGTACAGGGCCTAGCAGGCTATGAAAAGGACTCTGGACTCTAGGTTTTACGCTGGGTAAAATGAGGAGCCACTGCAGGGCTTTGAGCAGCCGAGTGACACAATCCAACTTACTTTTTTTTTTTTTAATGGATCCTACCAACTGCTAAGTTAAGAATAATTTCCAGTGAGGGCTTTTGTAGTAAGTCAGAGATGATACTGGTTTGGACCAGCATTATTTTCAGAGGTGTTGGTGCAAAGTGGTCAGATTCTGGATGTAGAATGTCGAGTATATGGGCTTAAGAGAGTAGAGCCAGCAGTTTTTCTAATGGACTGGATGTGAGTTTAAGAAAAAAAAAAAGGGCTGGG
>NW_016805984.1:0-1227 GCF_001698545.2 Rhinopithecus bieti | reverse complement strand
GGAAACTTCATACTGTTTTTTATAGTGAATATACCATTTTGCATTCCAGCCAGTGGTGCACAAAGATTACAATTTCTCCATGCCTTTGCCGACACTTGGGATTTTCAGATTTCTCTCTCTTTCTCTCTCTGCCTCTCTCTCTCTCTGCCTCTCTCTCTCTCTCTCTCTCTCTCTCTCATGTGTGTGTCTGTGTCTGTGTGTGTGTGTGTGTGTGTTTAAATAATGAATAATGACCATCTTAACAGATGTGAGGGGGTATCTCATTGTGATTTTTATTTGCATCTCCTGGATGATCAGTGATGCTGAAAGTCTTTCCATATACTTGTTGGCTCATCGTATGTCCGTTTTGGAGAAGTGTCTAATCAAGCCATTTGCCAATTGTTTAATTGGGTTATTGTTTTATTGCTACTGAGTTATAGTACTTATGTATTTTGGATGTTAACCCCTTATCAGATATATAGTTGGTAAATATTCTCTCCCATTCCATGGTTGCATTTTTAATTTATTGATTGTTTCATTTGTTGTGCAGACACTGTTTAGTTTGATATAGTCCCACTTGCCTATTTTTGCTTTTGCTGTCTGTGCTTTTAGTGTTATATCTACTAAATCATTGCTAAGATTAATGTTACGAAGATTTTTCCCTATGTTTACTCTAGTAGTTTTACAGTTTCCGTTCTTATGTTTGTCTTTAATACATTTGGAATTGATTTTTCTGTACAGTGTAAGATAGAGCAAAATGTTATTCTTATGCATGAGGATAGTCAGTTTTCCCAACACTATTTATTGAACCTACTGTCCTTTCCCTATCACATAGTATGGCTCCCTTGTTAAAGATTAATTGACTGTGTATGCATGGATTTATTTCTGGGTTCTGTATTCTGTTCCATTGTTCAGTGTGTTTCTTTTTTTTATATACTTTAAGTTCTGGGATACATGTGCAGAACGTGCAGGTTTGTTACATAGGTATACATGTGCCATGGTGGTTTGCTGCACCCATCAACCCATTGTCTACATTAGGTATTTCTCCTAATGCTATCCCTCTCCTAGCCCCCCACCCCTGACAGGCCGTGGTGTGTGATGTTCCCCTCCCTGTATCCATGTGTTCTCATTGGTCAACTCCCACTTATGAGTGAGAAGATGCAGTGTTTGGTTTTCTGTTCCTATGTTAGTTTGCTGAGAATAATGGTTTCCAGCTTCATCCATGTCCCTGTGAAGGACATAAACTCA
>NW_016805983.1:0-1011 GCF_001698545.2 Rhinopithecus bieti | reverse complement strand
TAGGTTCAAGTGATTCTCCTGCCTCAGCCTCCCGAGTAGCTGGGACTACAGCCGCGCACCATCATGCCTAATTTTTTTTGGGGGGTGGAGGGAGGTAGTTTCGCTCGTTACCTAGGCTAGAGTGCAGTCTTGGCTCACTGTAACCTCCATATCCTGAGTTCAAGCGATTCTCCTGTCTCAGCCTCCCAAGCAGCTGGGATTACAGGTACACACCACCACTCTCGGCTAATTTTTGTACTTTTAGTAGAGATGGAGTCTCAAGCATCTCATGCCTTAGCCTCAAGGACTACAGGCATGCGCCACCACACCTAGCTAACTTTTGTATTTTTTAGTAGAGAGGTTTTGCCATGTTGGTCAAACTGGTCTCGAACTCCTGACCTCAGGTGATCCACCCGCCTCGGCCTCCCAAAGTGCTGGGATTACAGGCATGGGCCACTGCGCCCGACCTGTATTTTTTTAGATGGAGTCCGGCTTTGTCACTCAGGCTGGAGTGCAGTGGCACAATCTCGGCTCACTGCAGCCTCCGCCTCCCAGGTTCCAGTGATTCTCCTGTCTGAGTCTCCTTCGTAGCTGGGATTACAGACACGCACCACCATGCCTAGCTAATTTTTGTATTTTTAGTAGAGACGGGGTTTCACCATGTTGGCCAGGCTGATCTCAAACTTCTAACCTCAGGTGATCTGCCGGCCTCAGCCTCCCAAAGTGCTGGGATTACAGGTGTGAGCCACCTTACCAGGCCACTCTTCTGTTAATTTCTAATCTTCTGAATTTCTAACCTTTTGATTGAAGGCCTCATAATAATTATGCTTTCCCACTATTTTTCAGAATAAATGATCATAACAACTGGTCACGAAGACTTTTGGATATGTGATACATTCATAAGGCTCTCCCCTCATATAAACTCCTTATCAGTGATACTGATAATAAAATTAATTAATGACAATAGCTAATATTTACTGAGCACTTGTGTGTGCCAGGTATTACTTCTTTTTTTTTTTTTTTTTTGAGACA
>NW_016805982.1:0-932 GCF_001698545.2 Rhinopithecus bieti | reverse complement strand
ACTTGGTATATAGATTCTTGATAACATTGCTACTATTTTAATCTGGTTGGAAAGTGTGATGATAGTTAAAATTTTAGCTGAAACTCCTGCCTTGCATGAAAACCACCAGGCATTTTTATCTGTATTCCTATTTTGATAATAAAATCTTTGATGATGAGCAGGTAGATATATTATTTGCATTTACCAAACAAAACAAAACAACACAAAGGCTTAAAAGATGAGATGGTTTGCCTAAAGTTGCATAGGTAGTTAGTTGCAATACCAAACTAATATGCCTCATTATCTTGTGGCAATTACACTAAATTACACTCCACTCTATATCTAAAAATTAGAAAGCAGAGACATAAACATCCATATCATTTATTTTAAAGTACCGTTAATTGTTGTTTATTTATATGGTTTAATGATTTGGCTTCCCAGAATGCTGGGCTTTCTTAGCTTCCATCAGAGCACAAAGAAGTCATGAACCATACCATGCTCTCTTAACTTCAGGCCTAGTTGTTAGCACTAATAACATAAGATAATAATTGCAAATAAGTGTCATTTCTGTTTGTACTTTTATTGCACATCACTTCAGCCTTTATTTCCTACCATGCTCTATGTGAATGCTTCCAAAAGAAATTTCGTGTAATATGCATTTAAAATACATCAAGGAAACACATTTTAAAAAGCAATGGCATTTCAGGAAATGACTAGAATTCTGCAAGTTACACTCATTATCGGTATGGCTTAATTTTTCATGCATCTGTCTAACTGCTGTTTCATTTTTTTTGATGTTCCAATTGTACCCATCTGGACATATTTGAATAAATGTTCTAACTGTATTCTATTTGTTTAAATAAGGGGAAAAATTAACATCTCTACCTGCATGATATTTCCTGTCTTTCTTCTTTATCTAGTTCAAACAAAGAAAATAAAAGTTATAACTATTT
>NW_016805981.1:0-2464 GCF_001698545.2 Rhinopithecus bieti | reverse complement strand
AAGGGCTAGGTTGATGGAAAGGCACATCTCTTGTAAGAAAAGTCATCTGCCATTAATCCATTTGGATATGTAAAGGGAAGTAAAGGGAAGTACAAGTGGTTTTAATATCGTCTTTCTTTTAAACGTCTTTGAGTTGGATTCACTTATATAAGAGAATAAAAAACACACAGCTATCTTTTGTTGTGGGTAGATATTGGGCAAATAACCCCATTCAATTTGCTGGGACTTAGACAGAAGTATGAATTGCGTACACAATGACTATTCAGAAGCTGCCTGAGTTCTCTGTTTTACTGGGATATGGTTAAAACAATATTGCTTGAAATAAGTGGGCCATTGACTGGGCCTTAGAACCTATGTGTTATACTAAAATTTCCACTGTAACGATATTTTCCACTACGCTAATTTAACTGTATTGATTTCCTTGGTGGTGATGAAAGCTTTTGTACTGATAGTTTCTCTAGACTCAGATTTTGTTCTTCTTATAGTCTTTCTGCAGCAATGTCTACTTATGTGCTTGGAAACCATCGTATGCTGGGCAAGTCACATGTCACCTCTAAACCTCAGTTTCCTCATCTGTAAATTGGGGATAATAATCATCCCTACCTTAGGGTTGCTGTGACAATGCATGCAAAGTACTTGGTAAAAAGGCCAGCATTTAGTAAATGTTCAGTGTGTGTTGGCTGTTTTATTAGTATTAAGTGGCAGAGGCATTTGTCTGTGTTACCTGATGAGAGCAGTATTAAAACCATGAAAATAACATGAGGCTCTTCCCCCATGAAATCATGATGTTTCCCCTAAAGTGGTAAGGCTTATCGTTTTTCTTTACTTTGTGGGACTAAAGTTCATTTTGTGTTTCAGAAATTTTTTTTTTTTTTTGAGATGGAGTCTCACTCTGTTGCCCAGGCTGGAGTGCAATGTCACAATCTCAGCTCACTGCAACCTCTGCCTCCCGGGTTCAAGCAATTCTCGTGCCTCAGCCTCCTGAGTAGCTGGAATAACAGGCATGCACCACCACACCCGGCTAATCTTTTGTATTTTTAGTAGGGACGGGGTTTCACCATGTTGGCCAGGCTGGTCTTGAACTCCTGACCTGAAGTGATCCACTCGCCTCAGCCTCCCAAAGTGCTGGGATTACAGGCATGAGCCACCATACCTGGCCTGTGTTTCAGAATTTTTTAAAACACCTGGAATATTGCAAAACTGGGTCAAGAGTCCTTGATTTCGACCTTCCAAACCTTCCTGCAGCCTCAGGGTAGGATGTGAGCTATGTGTGTTGCCACTGAGATATATATATACACATATACGTGCTATGGGAGGTGACTCTGTCTTCCATTACTTACTATGTGACCTTAGGTGAGTTGTTCAACCTCTCTGGGCCTTTGTTTCCTCATCTCTGTGTTGGGCATAGTCATCCTACCCACCCTTGTAGTCTCATCATGAGGATTAAATGATATAACCCAAGTAAAACACTTAGATGAGCATATGATGAGCTCTTGGCAAGTGTTAGCTGTTGGCTTTATATCACTCTTTTCCACAGTTCATTCTGCACTGGAAATAGTTACTATATATGGCTCTCAGGGCAGCACAGAATAGCTGAATGAGCACTGGGCTGGGAGTCATGAGACTGGGAAGTTGCTGCTGCCTCTACCTCTCCCTGACCTGAAGGACCTTGGACAGGCTCCCTTTTTGGGCTCAGCATTCCTCATCTCTAAACTGAGGGACTTGGACTGGGTGACTGACTGGCATCAGGTCCCTGTCACCTCTGAGGCTCCGTGATTTGTCTACACGCCCATGCAACACATTAGATTTCATCTCTGAACTGCAGCCAGGTTTGTCGTCACAGGAAGGCAGCGAGTGCATCCGAACTGCCTGCACGGTTCCTTGAGCTAAGTGGCTTATCTAAACGCCGTTTAAAGAGAGTGAGCAATAACTTTTGGAAACGGCTTGACATGCTTGGATGGTTGACCGAATTCAATTTGAAAGAACAGACAGTTTAATTTATTGAAATAACCAGGGCTTTATTCTCTATCAGATACTAAATAATCACTTTGACTGAATTATGTTCAGCCACTTGTTCTGGTGCCACTCAAACCCGACATTTTCCGACATTTCCTGACGTTCTGTTGCCCGGCTTATATGAAATCACGGAGCCTAGACTCTCAACGCTCCCTGCCTTGTGAGGACAATTCATGTTCACCAATTCACAATTAATGAGCCCCTCCTATTTTGAAGGTACCAATGATCAATCGTGTGAGCCATGGGATAATTATAGCTGCATGTAATTTTAAGTATCTTGCTTTGAAGATGAATCATCCTTTGAAAATGCAGCATCTATTTTGGGGGGTTAGAATTCTGTATGTATGGAGGGTTCTTATTTTAATCAAAGATATCGGCACCTCAGAGCCCAGGCGAATACAGTTGTTCAGAATCACTAATATCATCTCCAGCAATTGGGCCGCGCTCT
>NW_016805980.1:0-1011 GCF_001698545.2 Rhinopithecus bieti | reverse complement strand
TAGTTTTCAGTGATGCTAAATCATGAAAGGGGGGCACAATGTTGAAATTTTAGTTTGGGGAGTTGTAGCTTCATATTGAATAAAACAATAATTGAAATGCAGGCTAATAAAATTTGTAAGGCATCTTATGTTGGTGTTCTATAGTTTTCAATTGAAATACAATTCTCTCTGCAGTTACTTTTCTTGAGTCCTGTTCACAAAATAAGTCTGGTCTTATGAGTTTTGTATTATTTACCTAAATGCCCTAACAGTGGTCACTGACCATAAAGACCTTTATTTATTTATTTCTTCATTTATTAATTATTTACTTTTTAAATGAGAGACAGTGTCTGGCTCACTGCAGCCTCAACCTCCTGGGCCTAAATGGTCTTCACACCTCAGCCTCCATAGTAACTGAGACCATGGGTGCACACCACCATGCCTGGCTAATTTTGTATTTTTGTTTGATTGTTTTTGGATATTGGGTTGCACCATGTTGCCTAGGCTAGGTGTGTTCTCCTGGGCTCAAGTGTTTCTCCCACCTCAGCCTGTGAGTTTGCTGGTATTACAGGTGTGAAACACCATGCCTGGCCACAAAGGCCTTTCCAGTTTCCTTTGTGAGAACTTTCTATAATTAGTCTTGGATTATATTTTGTAAAGCCTTGAGACTAAATCCTTAGCCCAGAACTTCCCACCAGGCTTTTTTATATCAGAACCTATAGATTGGGTTGAAATCCTCTCCTTTCAAAGTCCCCACATATTGTGAGGTTCCAGAACTTGCCCAGAAGTGACCTTTCTCATCTCTTTGTCTAGGAACTCTGTAACCAATTACGAGACTGCATTTCCCAACAGGGCATTATAAGTATTGTCCCCACAGTCAACTTTAGTTGTTAATGCTGCCTGGTTATATCTGATTTAATGGAAACCATTCTTCAATATGTTTGGTATCTCAGACAAGGCTTGATATTAAAACCAGTTTCCAATAACATTCTGTTAAGAACAAAACAAAACAAAAAAAACCCTTTTTTTTTT
>NW_016805979.1:0-1464 GCF_001698545.2 Rhinopithecus bieti | reverse complement strand
TGGAGTCTCGCTCTGTCACCCATGCTGGAGTGCAGTGGCCGTATCTCAGCTCACTGCAAGTTCTGCCTCCCGGGTTTACGCCATTCTCCCTCAGCCTCCCGAGTAGCTGGGACTACAGACGCCCGCCACCTCGCCCGGCTAGTTTTTTGTATTTTTTAGTAGAGACGGGGTTTCACCGTATTAGCCAGGATGGTCTCGATCTCCTGACCTCGTGATCCGCCCGTCTTGGCCTCCCATAGTGCCGGGATTACAGGCGTGAGCCACCGCGCCCGGCCAGATGGCCTTTTTAAGCCTTCCACACCTTGGCCAACCTTACCATGACCTCCCGCCCACTGGGTAATTCCCAGCTCCCCCATCCTCAGCCCCTGAAGAGGCCTCCTGCTTACCCTTCCCAGATCCTGCAGCCCCCAAATTGCTCTGCACCTTCCCCCTCTCATTTCCTTCCTCCTCAGTTACCTCTCCACTGCCCAGCTCTCCACAGGTGGCTGCCTGTCTCCACAGACTACAGCAACCTGGACTCAAGAACCATGTGTTTAATTTTTCTGGCTCTTTCACAGCCCAGCATGCGGCACACAGTGGCTCTCAAGAATATTAGTTATAGACAGGATGCGGTGGCTCATGCCTGTAATCCCAGCACTTTGGGATGCCAAGGCCAGTGGATCACCTGAGGTCAGGAGTTCAAGACCAGAATGACCAACATGGTGAAACTCCGTCTCTACTAGAAATACAAACATTAGCCAGGCGTGGTGGTGGGAACCTGTAATCCCAGCTACTCGGGAGACTGAGACAGAAGAATTACTTGAACCTGGGAAATGGAGGTTGCAGTGAGCCGAGATTGCACCACTGTACTCCAGCCTGGGTGACAGAGCAAGACTCCATCTAATAATAATAATAATAATAATAATAATAATAATAGTTATATAGTAGAAGTTGCAAACAAATGGAACCACTTGGCTGGCAAGGTGGCTCACGCCTATAATTCCAGCATTTTGGGAGGCCAAGGTGGGTGGATCGCTCGAGGTCAGAAGTTCGAGACCAGCCTGGCCAACATGGCAAAACCCCATCTCTACTAAAAATATGAAAATTAGCTGGGCATTGTGGCAGGTACCTGTAGTCCCAGCTACCTGGGAGGCTGAGGCAGGAGAATCGCTTGAGCCTGGGAGGCGGGGGGGGCAGGGAGCCGAGATTGCGTCCCAGTTCCCCGGCTGGGGGAAAAAGCAAAACTCCCCCTAGGAAAAAAAAAAAAAAAAAAGGAACAAAGAACTAAAGAACTAAAGTGACATTGAGGGGATAAATGGGAAATTTTTTTTTTTTTTTTTTTTCCAAGAACACAAATCCACGTTTATTTATTGATTTTTCGTTAGTTTAAATCCTTGAGGGGTACAGCATCACTCAGATTCTGTGTCCAATGGCCTTCGCAGGAAGATTGCTTGGGAATGTGGCACGAACCATGCCACTGTTTCC
>NW_016805978.1:0-2141 GCF_001698545.2 Rhinopithecus bieti | reverse complement strand
TGGGAAGGGAAGGGGGAAGGGAAGGGATGGGAATTGCTAATTGGAGAAGCTGGGTGATAGGGCCCTGGTGATTTGCAATATTTTCATTGTATTCTTCTCTCTACTTCTCTCTACTTCTCTACTTTGTGTATTTTGAAATTTTGTTTTGTTTTGAGACAAGATCTCATTCTGATGCCCGGGATGGAGTGCAGTGGTGCAGTCATGGCTCACTGCAGCCCAAACCTCCTGGGCTCAAGCAATCCCCCCGCCTCAGCCTCCTGAGTAGCTGGTACTACAGGCTCACGACACCATGCCCAGCTAATTTTTTTGATTTTTGTGTAGAGATGGGGCCTCGCTATATTGCCCAGGCTGGACATTTTCTATTTTATTTTTAATTTTTTTTGTTTTGTTTCCTTTTCTTTTCTTTTATTGAAATTTTCTATTTTAAAGAGATGTTTGGGAAGTGTGGATTAAGAAGGATGCAGCCCATGTCAATGGGCTTGGACCAACAGACAGAGATTGGGGATTTTGGCTGGGTGCAGTGGTTCACACCTGTAATCCCAGCACTTTGGGAGGCCAAGGAGAGCGGATCATCTGAGGTCAGGGGTTTGAGACCAGCTTGACCAACATGGTGAAACCCGGTCCCTACTAAATACAAAAAAAACTAGCCAGGTGGTGCATGCCTGTAATTCCAGCTACTTGGGAAGCTGAAGCAGGAGAATCACCTGAACCTGGGAAGCGGAGGTTGCAGTGAGCCAAGATTGCACCATTGGGTGAGTCCAGCCCCTAGTTCAGCAGCCAAGGGAGCCACTAGGATGTGAAGCAACTCAAAGCAAAGCTGGTGGGATTTTCCCTAGGCCAGGAGGCCTCCAGGTCCGTCACCTACACTGGAGTGTGGATAAGAAGTCAGCCCTGGGGTCCCTGGGCCTGGAGAACAAGAGGACCCGATCCACCCTGCCAGCCTGGGACGCTGCCCAAGCTTCATCTCCACATCAGTAAGACCAGGCTAATCCTTCATACCTGGTGGGCATTTTGTGAGCATTAAATGAGAGCGTGTTGGCCAGGTGCGGTGGCTCATGCCTGTAATCCCAGCACTTTGGGAGGCCGAGGCGGGCAGATCACGAGGTCAGGAGATCGAGACCATCCTGGCTAACACTGTGAAACCCCGTCTCTACTAAAATACAAAAAATTACCCGGGTGTGGTGGCGGGCGCCTGTAGTCCCAGCTACTCGGGAGGCTGAGGCAGGAGAATGGCGTGAACCTGGGAGGCGGAGCTTGCAGTGAGCGGAGATGGCACCACTGCACTCCAGCCTGGGTGACAGAGCAAGACTGTCTCAAAAAAAAAAAAAAAAAAAAAAAAAAAAAAAATTGAGAGCGTGTTAAAAACGAACAATGAGAAAATAATATTTGCTTCTAAAACTATTGTGGTTTGGCTGTTTGTCTCCCCTAAAATTCATGTTGAAATTGAATCCCCAATATGGCAGTACTGGGAGGTGGGACCTTTGAAAAGTGACTGGGTCATAAGAGCCCTCATGAATGGACTGATTTCATGAATGGACTGATTTCGTGAATGGAGTGATTCATTTAGGATTAATGAATTAATGGACTAATGGATTAAGGGGTTGTTATGGGAGTGGAACTGGTGGCCTTATAAAAAGAGAACAATGAGCTGGGGGTAGTGGCTCATGCTTGTAATCCCAGCATTCTGGGAAGCCAAGGCAGGAGGATTGCTTGAGACCAAAAGTTTGAGACCAGCCTGGGCAACATAGTGAGACCCCTGTCTCTATTTTAAAAAGGAAAGGAGATGGCCAGGCACGGTGGCTCACTCCTGTAATCCACGCACTTTGGGAGGCTGAGGTGGGCAGATCATGAGGTCAGGAGATCGAGACCATCCTGGCTAACACGGTGAAACCCCGTCTCTACTAAAAATACAAAAAATTAGCCGGGCGTGGTGGTGGGTGCCTGTAGTCCCAGCTACTTGGGAGGCTGAGGCAGGAGAATGGCATGAACCTGGAAGGCAGAGCTTGCAGTGAGCGGAGATTGTGCCACTGCACTCCAGCCTGGGCAATAAGCGAGACCCCATCTCAAAAATAAAATAAAATAAAATAAATAAAAAGGAGAGGAGAGAGGAGGGGAGGGGAGGAGAGGGAAGGGGAAGAGAA
>NW_016805977.1:0-506 GCF_001698545.2 Rhinopithecus bieti | reverse complement strand
AGAGCGAGACTCCGTCTCAAAAAAAAAAAAAGTCCTTAAACATTTTTTGTTAGATTTATTACTAGGTATGTGGGGTTGTTGCTGTTGTTGTTTTTGGATACTCTTATAAGTAGTAGTTTTTTTTCTTTTTGGGATGGAGTCTCGCTCTATCGCCCAGGCTGGAGTGCAGTGGTGTGATCTCAGCTTACTGCAACCTCTGCCTTCTGGGTTCAAGCAATTCTCCTGCCTCTGCCTCCCGAGTAAGTAGCTGGGATTACAGGTGCATGCCACCACGCCTGGTTAATTTTTGTATTTTTAGTAGAGACAGGGTTTCATTGTGTTGGCCAGACTGGTTTTGAACTCCTGACCTCGTGATCTGTCTGTCTTGGCTTCCCAAAGTGCTGGGATTACAAGTGTGAGCCCCCACACCTGGCCATAAATAGTAATTTTTAAAAACATTATTTTCTAATTGTTTCTGATACATAGAAATATAATTGATTTTTATATATTGATTTGTTACGTTGCTA
>NW_016805976.1:0-781 GCF_001698545.2 Rhinopithecus bieti | reverse complement strand
CTCCTTCCTTCCTTCCTTCCTTCCTTCCTTCTTGATGAGATCTTGCTATGTTAACTAGACTGGAGTGCAGTGGCTCTTCACAGACATAATCATAGCACACTACAGCCCTGGACTCTAGACATTCTCCTGTCTCAACCTCCTTTGTAACTGGGACTAGAGGCATCCACTGCCACACCTGGCTCAATCATTATTTCTTTAAGTAAGCTTTCTGCCTCTTTCTTTTTCACTTCTCCTTCTGGAACATTCATAATTCATATATTAATTTGCTTGATGGTGTTCCATAAATCCCTTTGTCTTTCTTCACTCTTTTTCATTCTTTTTACCTTTGTTCCTATGACTGGATACTTTTTTTTTTTTTTGAGGCAGAGTCTTGCTCTGTTGCCCAGGCTGGAGTGCAGTGGCGCGATCTCCGCTCACTGCAAGCTCCGCCTCCTGGGTTCACGCCATTCTCCTGCCTCAGCCTCCCAAGTAGCTGGGACTACAGGCGCCCGCCACCTCGCCCGGCTAGTTTTTTGTATTTTAGTAGAGACGGGGTTTCACTGTGTTCGCCAGGATGGTCTCGATCTCCTGACCTTGTGATCCGCCCGTCTCGGCCTCCCAAAGTGCTGGGATTACAGGCTTGAGCCACCGCGCCCGGCCTATTTATTTATTTTTTTTTTTTGAGAAGGGGTCTTACTCTGTTACCTAGGCTGGAGTACAGTGACACAATCTTGGCTCACTGCAGCCTCCACCTCTCAGGTTTAAGCAATTCTCCCACCTCCTTCCCACCTAGGAGCTGGGA
>NW_016805975.1:0-3517 GCF_001698545.2 Rhinopithecus bieti | reverse complement strand
ACGTGTTGATTTGGAGAAGCACAGGACTAGAAACCAGTTCTCATTCCTCCTCCTTTTCCCTTTTCTGTAGGACTTTCTTCTTTTCCATGTTCTCCCCAACTGTCTCTTTTGTTTCCAGCTGTTCCTGGTGTTTTTTTTTTTTTTTAGACAGAGTCTCGTTCTGTCACCCAGGCTGGAGTGCAGTGGCATGATCTCGGCTCACTGCAACCTCTGCCTCCTAGGTTCAAGCAGTTCTCCTGCCTCAGCTTTCTGAGTAGCTGCCACTACACCCAGCTAGTTTTTGTATGTTTAGTAGAAACGGAGTTTCACCTTGTTGGCCAGGGTGGTCTTGAACTCCTGACCTCAAGTAATCCCCCAACCCCGTCTCAGTCCCCTGAAGTGCTGGGATTACAGATATGAGCCACTGCACCCAGCCTCCAGCTATTCTTTAGATTCTCTGATCATCTTTTATCTTAAACACATGTTAACTTTCAGCACATATTCACACAATGCTTAGGGGTCCCAAACATGTTCATCCAGCACTCCCAGATCGCTGGACTTTATTTTGTCACTTGCTGACCACAAGTCCAGAGGGCCCTTTGCATAGCACCTGCACATAACAAGTTTTCAGTACATGCTTGCTAAGTGGCTGCATAATTAAAAGCAGAGACAAAAGCATAAAAGTTGACCTGGTGCTATGGCTCATGCCTGTAATCCCAGCACTTTGGGAGGCCAAGGCAGATGGTTCACTTGAGGTCAGAAGTTCCAGACCAACCTGGCCAACATGGCGAAACCATGGGAAGGAAGCTGGAAACTTGCTGTTGGAGAAATGATTGCACTTGCACATTTTCTTGTGAAACAACCACCAAGGGCTTTATGCACCCAGAAAATGAAGATTCCCCCCAAAGGTAGATGAAGCTGTGTCACCTTTAGTTACTGACCTGTGTGCAAAAAAACTGCCCATTACATACCAAACAATGCAATAGGAGCAAGGACAAACTGCCAGATCTCTGGTGCAGATGAAAGAAATTTCAAAGCAAGAAGAGGCTAGTGTGGCCAATTCATACATTATATAGGGCTATTGTTTCAGGCAACGTGCCAAAGTTTAATTAGCAGCACTTGTCTTTCTTAGAAGTAAAGAAATAATGTAAGCCTTTAATGAAAGGTATCTTACATTTGATTAAATATATTCCTCCATTTTGTATGTTAAAAAATTGAGGATTAAAGAAATTAATTTGCCCATTTCACAATGTCAGTAAGTTATAGAGGCAAGAGTCAAATCCCAGCCAGTCTGCTTCTAGATCTCACAGTCATAATTGCAAAATTGCCCCTCACTGCACTTAGCATGGTGCCTGGTAAGATAAATATTTGTCAATGCAAACTAAACTGTCTAAAGAAGATATATTCCTGGTGAGAAATAATCAAATACATGGAGAATTTTTCTAAACACAGAGACTCCATCATTCTGGTGGGAGAACTCAGCACACAGTTGCTTCCAAAGCTCTGAGCCCAAGGATAAATGATCAAGCCAGAGGACTGCATTTTCACCTACAGTCTCTAGTCCAGACCCCTGCAGACACCGGGGATGGGGGCCAAGGGTCATACTCTTGGGACTCTAGCTTGGATTTTTTTTTTTTTTTTTTTTGAGACAGAGTCTCACTCTGTTGCCCAGGCTAGAGTGCAGTGGCACGATCTCAACTCACTGCAACTCCTGCCTCCCGGGTTCAAGCGATTCTCCTGCCTCAGCCTCCCAAGTAGCTGGGACTACAGGTACCCGCCACCATACCTGGTTAATTTTTTTTCTTTTTGAGACCTAGTCTTGCTTTGTCACCCAGGCTGGAATACAGTGGCTTAATCTCAGCTCACTGCACCCTCCACCTCTCGGGTTCAAGCAATTCTCCTGTCTCACCCTCCCCAGTAGCTGGAACTACAGGCACCTGTCACCACACCCAACTAATTTTTGTATTTTTAGTAGAGACGGGGTTTCACTATGTTGGCCAGGCTGGTCTCAAACTCCTGACCTCGTGATCCACCTGCCTTGGCCTCCCAAAGTACTGGGATTATAGGCATCAGCCACTGCATCCGGCCAATTTTTGTATTTTTGGTAGAGACAGGTTTTCACTCATGTTGGCCAGGCTGGTCTCTAACTCCTGACCTCAAGTGATCCGCCTGTCTCGGCCTCCCAAAGTACTAGGATTACAAGTGTGAGCCCCTGCTCCCGGCCAGTTTGGAATTTGTAAGATCTGGCCCCCAAGATGCTAACTTCAACCCATCAACTGAATTATCTCTGATTTTGAAACTCAAATTTTTTATTAAAATGTTAACTATTTTTTCTTATTCCTAAAGTAACTTATGCAAAAAAAATATTGAAAATACATAAGAAAATAGTAGTCACTATTCACATCCTGGCATATACACTTATTTTTTCATCATCTGTGATTGTGGGGTTTTTTTTTTTTTTTGAGACACTGCACTGTTGCCCAGGCGGAGTGCAGTGCAGTGGCACAACCTTGACTCACTGTAACCTTGGACTCCTGGGCTGAAGTGATCCTCCTGCCTCAGCCTCCCAAGTAGCTGGGTCTACAGGCACACACCACCATGCCTGGCTCTCTTTTATTTTTTATATAGATGAGGTACCACTATGTTGCCAATGCTGATCTTGAAATCCTGGACTCAAGCGATCCCCCTGCCTTGGCCTCCCAGAATGCTGGGATTACAGGTGTTAGCCACCGTGCCCCGCCTGATTTTATTTTGATTATCTTAAATCTTATGATCACACATAATTTATAAATTTGTGTATATCTCTTCTACTTTAATTCTTCTAATGAGTTGGCAAAGCACACATACATAATAGTTCTGTAGTTTTATGTGTTTTTGAATAGCTGTTTCAAGACAATCCTAATTATAACTTGCCCTCTCCAGGCCAGGCACTGGGGAAGATTGAGCAGGGAGATCGATGGGAGTGAGAGTATGCCACTGCACTCCAATCTGGGTGACAGGTGAGATTTTGACCTTCTCAAAAAAAAAAAAAAAAAAAAAAAAAAAAAAAAAAAAAAGCACCTGCCCTTATAGATCATCTATGAAATGTGAAACGTATTACATATTTTTTGATATTACACAGAAACCACACTAAAATGTCTTTCAATAAGTAAAAGGCCTGCATTTATTTTTTTTTTGAGATGGAGTCTCGCTCTGTTGCCCAGGCTGGAGTGCAGTGGTGCGATGTCGGCTCACTGCAAGGGTTCAAGAGATTCTCCTGCCTCAGCCTCCCTAGTAGCTGGGACCATAGGTGCATGCCACCACACCTGGTTAATTTTTTGTTTTTTTTAGTAGAGACAGGGTTTCACCATGTTAGCCAGGATGGTCTCGATCTCCTGACCTCAAGTAATCTACCCGCTTTGGCCTCCCAAAGTGCTGGGATTATAGGCGTAAGCCACCACACCCAGTCAAAAAGCCTGAATTTTAGATACAAGGAATTCTGATTAGATTAGCATAGTTATGACCAAAAATATAAAGTAGACATTGCTATCTTTTTTTT
>NW_016805974.1:0-1077 GCF_001698545.2 Rhinopithecus bieti | reverse complement strand
CACCAAAACAATGGCAACAAAAGCCAAAATTGACAAATGGCATCTATATAAACTAAAGAGCTTCTGAACAGCAAAAGAAACGACCAACAAAGTGAAAAGGCAACCTACAGAATGGGCGAAAGTTTTTGCAATCTACTCATCTGACAAAGGACTAATATCTAGAACCTACAAAGAACTCAAACAAATTTACAAGAAAAAAGCAAACAACCCCATCAAAAGGTGGGCAAAGGATATGAACAGACATTTGTCAAAAGAAGACATTCATACAGCCAAAAGACACATGAAAAAAATGCTCATTTTCACTGGCCATGAGAGAAACACAAATCAAAACCACAATGAGATACCATCTCACACCAGTAAGAATGGCAGTCATTAAAAAGTCACAAAACAACAGGTGCTGGAGAAGATGTAGAAAAATAGGAACACTTTTACACTTTTGGTGGAACTGTAAATTACTTTAACCATTGTGAAAAACAGCATGACGATTGCTCAAGGATCTAGAAGTACATCCTTGAGTTCTAGACCCAGCCATCCCATTACTAGGAATATACCCAAAGGATTATAAATCATGCTGCTGTAAAGACACAAGCACAAGTATGCTTATTGTGGCACAATTCACAATAGCAAAGACTTGGAGTCAACCCAAATGTCCATCAGTGACAGACTGGATTAAGAAAATGCAGCACACATTGGAGGGGGGGCGGAGCAAGATGGCCGAATAGGAACAGCTCCAGTCTCCAACGCCCAGCGTGAGCGACACAGAAGACAGGTGATTTCTGCATTTTCAACTGAGATACTGGGGTCATCTCACTAGGGAGTGCCGGACAATCGGTGCTGGTCGCTGCTGCAGCCTGACCAGCGAGAGCTGAAGCAGGGCGAGGCATCGCCTCACCTGGAAGTGCAAGGGGGAAGGGAATCCCTTTTCCTAGCCAGGAGAACTGAGACACACAACACCTGGAAAATCGGGTAACTCCCACCCCAATACCGCGCTCTAAGGAAACGGGCACACCAGAAGAATATATACCACACCTGGCCGGGAGGGTCCCACGCCCATGGAGCCTCCCTCACTGCTAACAC
>NW_016805972.1:0-2967 GCF_001698545.2 Rhinopithecus bieti | reverse complement strand
TGGGGATTTGGAAATTTTTTTTAAAAAAACTTTTATTTTAAATTATTGTGTTTAAGCACTAAAAGGAATCCTTGAGGCTTATTTTTACGACATTCCCAGTCTGACCCAGTTTGTAACTGTATAAAGTTGTCTACAAGACAGTGAATTAGAATAATTTGCAAGGATCCTAAATATGGCTTCAAAATATTTCTAGTGAATTTAATTACTTGGTTTGGGAAGTAGTGCCACAGACTTTGAACTGTCTTTTTGGGTCAGTATATAGGATCCTTTTGGGGAAATCAACTGTGGTGTACATTATTCCATTGTCCCTCTGAGTGACGTTGGATTGTTGAATCAGGTTTGTGCTCTTGTCCAGCTGAATCTTTGTGGTGTATTGTTAAAATTCATTTTATTGCAGCAGTCCAATCCATTGCTAGAACCAGATTATTATCAACAGAGGGTGGTAAAAGGGTAATACAAACAAAAATGATTGAGTGTGATACATTCAAAATTAGGTACTTAGGGAAATATTTGTATATATTAAGAAAGCCATTGTGTCTTTTAGCTGTTTCTAGACATCTGAGACCTGTATCAATTCCACCTTTACCCTACGTTCAAAATTGTGTGTGGATATCAAGTTTCAAAATATCTTTCCCTTATTTAGTTGCATTGAATAATGTGTTGGTAAATGATTAACAATTAGCTGGAGGGACAGTGTGAGCAAGGGTGATTATAGCATTTGCTGGTTTCCATGATATAAACACAGCCTACCATAGCTGGTGTCCAGCTATCAACATAACATCCCCCAATACAGAGTTGGGAACAGATGTGTACAATCAGCTTTCAAAATCATTTTTGATTCTATTAAAGCATAATGGGAGGTGGCCCTGAAATTGCCACTTGTATCATTCCCAAATAATCCCTATCTCAGGCTCTGCCTCAAGGAATCAAATGTAAGAGACCCTCCTAAACACATTTGCCTTCATTGTTTAGATAACTGCTAAAAACTGTTAGTATTTCTTGAGCTCTTACTATCATCATCATTTTATGGCTGAGAGGAGTAAAGCTTAAAGAGGTGAATTCGTTTCTCCAATTTCACATAGTTTTTAGATGCTATAGCTGGAATCCAAAAGCACAGTTCTGACTGGTTTCAATGCTCCTGTGTTCTATGATAGTGTTCAGAAGGTTTGTGGGCCTGCATTTTCTGATTTAAGCCTTCAATTCTCGCCTTTCCTTAATTATTTTGCAGACACAGACCCAGCCTGAGGCCTCTAAGTTGTCTCATTAGCTATCCAACTGAGTTTTCCAAGTTTTCTCTTCAGATGCGATATGTAAGTCTTGCCCACATACTTTGACCTGCCTGACTGTTCTGGCTGTCTCTCTCTTAGACAAGACAAATACAATTAGACTTTTCATCACACAATGGACATCTGCTCACCAATGCCTTTTTAGCTATTTGGAAGCCAAGGGTACTTTGAAAATCAGCATTCAGTTACAGGAATGCTGTGTACTAATGCTTACTAATGCCATGATGTCTAAATATGCATATTAGGAAGGCTAGAGTCCATCATACCCTCATTAGGTGGCTATAAAGTGACATTTTCTGCTTTATTGTCCACAAGAAAAACAACTGTGTATAGAAACTGCTTTTCCATCTAGTTGCACAACAGCCCCTCCTTTCTCTCTCTCTTTGCCCTTAGACCTATTTTACAATTATGAACGATTATTTTTAAAGAATTTTCTTAACTTTTTAGTTCAAGAGTACCTGTGCAGCTTTTTTATATCGGTAAACTTGTATCACGGGGGTTTATTGTACAGATTATTTTGTCACCCAGGTATTAAGCCTAGCACTAATTTGTTAATCTTTTCCTCCTCCCACCCTCTACTCTCATGTAGGTCCCAGTGTCTGTTGTTCCCCTCCGTGTGTCCATGTTGTTCTCATCATTTAGCTCCCACTTCAGAAAAGATGCGTTATTTGGTTTTCTGTTCCTGCATTAGTTTGCTAAGGATAATGGTTTCCAGATCCATCCATGTTCTTACAAAAGACATGATCTTATTCTTTATATGACTGCATAGCATTTCATGGTGTACCATAGATCGGTATTTATCTAGTCTACCAGTGATGGGCATTTAGGTTGATTCCATGATTTTGCTATTGTGAGTAGTGCTTCAATGAACATATGAGTGCACATCTCTTTATGATAGAATGATTTATATTTCTTTGGCTATATACTCAGTAATCAGATTGCTGGGTCGAATGGTAGTTCTGATTTTTAGCTCTTTGTGGAATTGCCACACCACTTTCCACAATGGTTACACTAATTTACACTCAACTTTTTGACCGAGTGCTTGGCATTTCATCAAAATAATCTTGTCATTGATGTTTTATCAAAGGGTAGCTGGTTCAACCTTCAAGAATAAATAAAAACTATTCAGTTTAAGAACATGTCAATAAGGAAGAAATTCAGCTCTGTATATTTAATAGCATCTATGAAACATTTTCCCTTAAGAATCTGTTGACCTTCCTGTAAGAAGATGTGCTCTGAAACAGACAGGTTCTATTCATTCACACTGATTCAAGAAGTTTGATTTCTAACTCATTTCACTAGCTGGTAAATTAGGTCAACAATTAATGGCAGCCACAGTAAAATTTCTAAGTTTATCCACTTTATATTGTATTAAACACAGTACCTCAAATCATCTTTTAAATATCAGAACATTATTTTTGCATGCTTTTTTTGGTAACATCAAGGAGAAAAAAAAATCTGTAACACAATGTTGATGTTATCCTTGTTTTACTATCAAGGATCAGACATTTCATGTACATGTACCCTCATCAACATATACACCTACTATGTACCCACAAAATTTAAAAATAAAAATAAAATAGTATCAACCATCAGGAAATAGATAACAGGCCAATTCTGAAATATTGAACATTTAGCAAAAAAAATACATTTTAATGACTCAATCATTAAATTATTTTTT
>NW_016805971.1:0-1747 GCF_001698545.2 Rhinopithecus bieti | reverse complement strand
TTTTCTCTAATAATTATCATTTTAAAAGTATAATTGATATAAAAAGCTTGCACATTATTGCTATTCATCAATAAACTTCAAATGAAATAAGATCCTGATTGTAAATAGCTAGATACCATCTTGTTCCTGTCTACATTTTGCATTTTAAGACCAATATTTGCAATTAATCTTGTAATTAGAGGAAGGTGCCCTGCCTGCCTATGAAAATATATTTTGATGGGTAGGAAATAATTTAACAATTAAGAAGAAACAGTCATGGGAATTCCTGAGAGGTCTTAGGAAGACACTGCCTGAAAATGCCTTAAATGAACAAGACCCCGTAATATTTTTTAAAATTAAACTATCTTTTAATCTCTTTGCTTTTATAAGCAGAAAGCAGGAAAATACTCATATTTATAATATTAACCATCTGTATTTTTCAGTGTTAAAGACAGAAAAGACAAATTAAAAAGAATACCTGCTTTGGGGAATGTCAATAGGGTAGAGAAGCAAGAATGCAGAAAGCATCATTCTGTGCTGGCAGCTGACCCCAGGGGATACTACAAAGGAGGGGTGCTGTTGGCCTGGAGCCAACCTTCTCCCAGAATTCCCCTCAATCGTCCATTGCTGGAGTTCCCTGAACCGGGCCACGCTGCCCTCCCCCGCCCCTTACCCCCACCCGCCGTAACACCCCTCGCCCCCTGTCTTTCAGGGCCAACAGGGTATCTGATGCTTACTACCATGACATGCCCACTGCCCCAGCTTCCAAAATGACTACTTTGAACATCCTCTTTATTCCCTTTTTGCCTTAGTGACCCTTTCCAGCTAAGTGTTGTGAGAAAAGCTATTGATTAAAATAGTCAATGATAAAAAATAAAGTCTTAATATTCCTATGAGGCATTTCCATTTTAAAACATTAATCTGGTATATGGAAAACGTCAGGTAGACAGCAATGGTTCAATGAGTTATTCTTTTTACCCAAGCCTTGGATTATTTTCTTTATTGGTTTCTCCAAATGCATTACCTCCTTCAACTAAATCATAGCAAGCTGTGCAACTGATTCTTGTCTTGCACACCCTGAACACAGATGCTGGTGGGAAAAGAGTGCAAAGGTGAAGTCGAACACCTGTATCCTCCAGCAAGTCATACTCATGGACTCATGATGTGGTTAAGTTCAATACAATCCTTCCAAGGAATTCCACTCCAGGGGTGGAATTGATGGCAACTTGCCATACCCATTGGAAGTTTTGGGGGGACCTTTCATGGTTCCTCAACGTCATCATGTCCACTCTGCCTGGCCCTAAGCTCAGCCCACCACAGCCCCTAGGTCAGACAGTCCACAAACCGTTACTGAGTGCACCTCTATGCCAGGTCCTGGATCCACGGGGGTCTTGTGCTAAGTGCTGGATATGAGCAGGAGAATACGACAATCCAGGGCCTTCAGGAAGCACAGTCTGTCAAAGCAAAAGACTGTCAAAGCTACGTTCTGTCCTGTGCAAGGTATAATCAGCCTTAGAAAGAAGGTTTCTTGCTTTCTAGCCTTGTTAACTTGAACTTACCGCCAACAGTTTCAGAGGCTCCCTTGTCTCTACATAAAAGTAGAGCCAGCCTCTTCGATTGAGAGGGAACGCCTTTTATTCTACACAATTGACACTTAATGAAGAGCAGTCCTATAAATATAAGTCTCTCAAACAAAGCTGGGGACAAACAAACTTGCACCAGTCAGCAGTGGCTTACGTTTAACCTGACCTTTTAATTAACCACCTTT
>NW_016805970.1:0-506 GCF_001698545.2 Rhinopithecus bieti | reverse complement strand
GTGGATGTGCCTGGTGGCCACAAACGTATACCTCTTCTCAGATGGGGTGCTCTGCTGGGGAAGGAGACCAAGAATGAAGGTGAGAGCAGCAGAAAGGAGATGCTGCTGCCTCCACCTCTGGGAAGCCCTCCCAGATGCACAGAGGACAGCCCCTCTTTGCCCTCCCCTGCTGCACCCACCCTGCTTGCACCAAACACATTTAATTGTTGATGAGGTCTTGGAGCCTCCCCTCCGCTCGCAGAGGCTTTTCTTGCTCATGTCTCCAGCCACAGTATCCCGGCAGCAGCAGTAGCATATGTCACAAATGCAGACCCCTGCATCTTGGGGAGTAGAAGCCCTGGGCCCTTCTCTCTTCCCTTGCCTTACCTGGCCAGGGGGCCTGGGACCTGCCTGCCTAACCTTTTTCTGTACAATCCCAGTGGAAGAGGCAAGGAAAGGGATAAAGATACCATCCACCTCCACTCGGCCAACACAGCCTTCGACACCAGCAAAGGTGAACCCAACCC
>NW_016805969.1:0-220 GCF_001698545.2 Rhinopithecus bieti | reverse complement strand
TCTTCCTCACCTGTTCCATTTATGTAAGGTTGAGATTAGAGGGAAAGCATTTTCTATATCAATTGTGTTTAAACCTTTCAAGAAGGTTATTTAGCTAGCTTAGTGTTGAACTAAATTTTTTTTAAACAAGGCAAGGTCTAATGCTGTTTTGAGATTCTGAAATTAAATGAAAATACTTATTTCAGAAATGCATTTAATGCTTTTTTCTTGTGTGACAGTT
>NW_016805968.1:0-2347 GCF_001698545.2 Rhinopithecus bieti | reverse complement strand
ATATATATATATATATCGATAAAGTCCCTGGGGAACTTGCTGATGGGATGCTGGTTGGAACCCAATGCTTGCCTGCATTCTCCTTCTCTTGTTGCAGTGTATCATTTGCCTTTAAACAAAAGCCTAGATGAGTATGTACTGTGGAGTGTGGTGAGTTTTGAAAAGACTTTCGGATATCTGAATTTGGGAAATCTTTACATTATATATTGGGAGATTGAATTAAAACCCTCTCAGGATATTATCCTTATGAAAGAGAATTGGCCTGAAGACTTAGACTTCATTAATGAGAGATAAATTATGTTTTCTTAGTCATTCAGCAAATATAGAACATAAATGCAGAAATATAAGTGAGATGAAAATTACAGCTAGTACAAAAATAAGTATCTTGTTAGTACAAAAATTTTGTGCTGGTATTGGATATTTCAGCTGTCTGATTCCATATAAGTCCTAAACACTGGGTATTACAAATGTTTGGAGTTTGTAAGTGACTTTTGATTGTCTATCTGATTATATGATGTTGCAAGGAAAATAATTACTGACAAGCAAGAATGATATTTTGTCATAAGACAGTCTTGACCATTGATTGGTCAGAGGCTTGAGTGTGCTATAAAAGTTAACTTTAGCAGGTCTGGAATTAGCCTTGGCTTTCTTACTGAAATAAGAAACACACATGTATGGTACTGACCTCTGGTCAAGGTATTAAATATATTGATTAATAGGGTTGCTTTTTGACCAGGAGTCTGAGGACATATAGGGTAGTTTGTCCTAGCTTGTCAGCATTGCTAACTGATTACAAAGAAATTGATTAATGATTTAAGCTTGGGCTCAGTGAGATCCTTGAAACACTCTGCTTTTGAATCTGGCTACTTAGCAGGAATATGCCTAAGTACCCAGCACTTTCTGAACATATATGGGGCTTTTTAGTTTGGAGGTGTTCTATGCACAACTTCTTTCTATTGTTTAATGATGATTTCCTTTTGCTATTATGCTCTACTTAGATGAAACATACACCTAGCATGTATCATAGTACTTTCTTCAGGCCAAACTTCTAGCAATTTGGACCTCCTTCTGTTGCCTTTTCCAATCCTGTGGATCTAATCCTGAGATCTTAACCTCTACTAGAATTGCCCTTTCTATGAAGAACAAAATTATATTTCTCATAAAACTAACAAGAATAGAAAACAAAACAAAATCTTTTCTAAGTCCGTTACTGTACAACTAAAAGAATTTCTTAAAGTATTTAGAATTAATCACCTTTGCTATATTAATGTCCTAAATCAGAACCTACACGTTTCTGGTTGAGCTAAGGTAATTTGTAATTTTGGATTATATAACCTTAGAACTGGAAGAAACAGTTGTATTGATATTTCCTAAGACATTATTGTTCCATTCTGTAACTTCAACTCCTACAGTGAATTGATACTACATGTATTCAAAAATGGTATCTTTGGATTACCATAATGATGAGAAAAGAATGATTTCACAAAGCTTCATGAAAAAGTTCTAAGAATTGTTTATCTTAGTAGTAAATTCAATAGGTAAATCATATTTAGTGTTGTCAAATTGGCTTAAATATTTTACATTTAACTTTGTTCTAACATCTGATTTATAATTTAATTATGTCCATGCAAATCTATATCTATTCTCATATTATATAAAAGGAATCCTAAAATTATTCCCATTTTCAAAATATATTGAATTTAAATTAATCACAGTAAGTATACATAAGAGTAAGAATATCTAAAAATAATTTTGTGAGTAAATTAATGTACATTTATTCAGAACAAAAGAAAGTCGTTTAGGCCAGTATAGTAGCTCATGCCTGTAATCCCAGCACTTTGGGACGCTCCGTGGTAGGCGAATCACTTGAGGCCAGGAGTTCCAGACTAGCCTGGGCAACATGGCGAAACCCCATCTCTACTAAAAATATAAAAAATTAGCCAGGCATGGTGGCACACACCTTTAATCACTGGAACCCAAGAAGCAGAAGTTTCAATGAGCTGAAATCATGCCACTGCACTCCAGTCTGGGTGACAGAGCAAGACTCTGTCTCAAAAAAAAAAAAAAAAAGAAACAAAAAAAAAAAAAACTGGTTTAAGTGACAGAAATAAATTCAGTATTGAGCAATTAATTGAAAACAGACTTGAAATTAATCCATAAAATTTATTTCTTTTGATATCATTCTGTTTTTAAATTTTAGTAGTTTGATTTAAAAAAAAGCAAAGTGATAAAATTCTCTTTATAATTGTGTGATTTAAAATACATTTTATTTGATCTAATCTAGAGACAAATTAATTGTAAAAGGCTCTTAAGGAACTTTTCAAAGGGAATTGATACAGAGGATGAA
>NW_016805967.1:0-504 GCF_001698545.2 Rhinopithecus bieti | reverse complement strand
CCTGTCTTGTGCCAGTTTTCAAAGGGAATGCTTCCAGTTTTGACCATTATGATATTGGCTATGGGTTTGTCAAAAATAAATAACTCTTATTAGTTTGATATACATCCCATCAATACCTAGTTTATTGAGAGTTTTTAGCATGAATGCTGTTGACTTTTGTTGAAGGCCTTTTCTGCATCTATTGAGATAATCATGTGGTTCTTGTCTTTGGTTCTGCTTATATGCTGGATTACGTTTATTGATTTGCACATGTTGAACCAGTCTTGCATCCTACGGATGAAGCCAACTTGATCGTGGTGGATAAGCTTTTTGATTGCTGCTGGATTTGGTTTGCCAGTATTTTATTTAGGATTTTTGCATCGATATTCAAGGATATTGGTCTAAAATTCTCTTTTTTTGTTGTGTCTCTGCCAGGCTTTGGTATCACAGTGATGCTGGCCACATAAAATGAGTTAGGGAGGATTCTCTCTTTTTCTTTTATTGTAATCGTTTCAGAAGGAATGG
>NW_016805966.1:0-775 GCF_001698545.2 Rhinopithecus bieti | reverse complement strand
TGGAATGTATAATGTACTTGACTTTACAAAGATACATACTTGTTAATTTTATTGTTTTACAGTTTTGTCTACACGCTCAATAATTCTAAAATTCTTATTTTATGTAATTCCCATGGGGGGGAAAAAAAAAAGCTTAAGTTATTTGTTGTACTCCCAATTGTCAAAACTGCATTATCAAGTATATTCCCGATAACAGAAAATTTCTGTTTAAAATGGGCATCAATAAGAATCTACTAAAAACCATATATATCTATTGACTGGAAAAATTTTCTCCAGAACAACTTCTGGCTCCACACCACTCAAACTCTACTTCTTCTACAGTACCCAGATGCTCCAAGTTCTAGATGCCACTGGACATACTCATATCACAATACAACTTCTGGCCTTGTAATGATAATGGGTGAGTGGTCACTATGAGTGATGAGAATATACATGAAAATGATTTTTATGCTAGGATGACTAACAACAGTCAAATTCAGGAAGTGGATTTGAATTGTATGAATTTATCTCCCTAACCCCAAACCAAATGTATCACCAACTCAGTTTCCCCTTTGAATCACAAAATTCCCAAGAAACTTTAAAATCACATACAGATTTGTGAATGAGGATAAGTAGAATTGGAATGAGACAAAGGTCTTAACCAATTGTAGTTGAAGTAACTTATTTTGAAAATATAAAAGAACATATGACCTCATAAACACATTTTAGGGCCTCTCTCAGGTCTTCATTGGAAAACTACTGTGCAACTGAAGAGCTCTGAACTACATTTATGTTG
>NW_016805965.1:0-559 GCF_001698545.2 Rhinopithecus bieti | reverse complement strand
TTTTCTACACTATTCAGTGCTTCTTTCAGTGATATGAAGTTAAAACCGGGTACTGTAATTGCTTACCTGATTTTTAGTTCCTATGCAGGTGCTTGTTTTTATTTAGATAGTTGCTAAATTTGCTATTCCTGCAGGGAGCACAATTGGCAGAGACTGCTATTCAGTCATCAGGCTCCACCTCTGGGACTGCATACATTCTGAAAGACAGTCTTAACTGGAGTAACAGGCAAATGTAAAGAAATAAAAATAAAAAAACAAAAAATAAAAACAACAACTCCAAACCTCTTACCACTGTCTCTCATGATCTTGATCTTCATAAGCTGCTCAATGTCATCAAGAGGTGTTCCTTCAGATTTCCCTAAGTGTCACCCACAAAGCCATTCTCGCTGTCTAGTGGACACTGTGAGAGCCTCTGCTGGAAATGCCTCCCTGGCTCTCTCTGCATACCAGCTCCAAGGCCCTTCCCTTTACAGCAGTCATGAGGCCAGACTGGAAGAAATACCCCAGGAAGCTCCTGTTTCAGTATCATGTTGGTGCCATCTGTGAGCAGCCCCATGAT
>NW_016805964.1:0-3307 GCF_001698545.2 Rhinopithecus bieti | reverse complement strand
AAAAGGAAAAGTTGAGTAAAAGGGGAAGGTAACCCATACTCTTAGCACCCCCAACCTAGGCTTCATCTCAATTCAGAGGAGTGGCCTCTTAAAAACCCCTTTCTAGCTTCTTATTTATTCTGGAAGGAAACTAAAGGTTCTTCCTGATCCTGTTTTGGAATAACGTCCCTCAAAGACAGCAGAAATGCATTTGCTCATCATTCCATGGTATGGAAAAGTCACCAACGAAGAAAAACATCTGCCAGGAAAGTCTGAACACTGCTGAGACTGGAAAGAAAACCAGGTGGAGACGGGGACCTGGGGCACTCTGGCACCTAGGACCAGGAGCTCAGCATCTGCAGAAATGCTGCCATACTGACAGCCCCTCCAAGATGCATTTTAGAAAACCATGCTGCTCAAACAGGAAGCAGCTACAAAAGTTTTAGGTTGGCAGATTTTTTTTTTTTTTAATATCAATAAAATTCTGGGCTCTGAAGATATACCCAGGCTGTAAGCAAGGTGTAAGCTATGTCCAAATGGGGGACGTACGTTTGGGTCAATGTTAGGAATAACTTCAAGAAACAAAAAGTCTGACTTGCAGCAACTGCTTCCAAAACAAACAAAAAAAAAGGATTCATAAACCACCACTCACTCCATTAATAAAATAAACAAACCAGGTACCTGAACCGGCCTTATTGTGAGGCACACACAATAGTGTCAGTTGTATATTTCTACACATCACAAGAAACCCTCTCTTTTAGTGACCCTTGTGATTAACCAGTCATTTGGCCATGGCAGGGCATCTCAGAACAGGCTTCCACAGCTAGTTATCTTCCCACCTGGTACAAGTAAAATTTTGACAAACTCACTGCTCAACAGAGTCCCTGCCCTCCCTGGCTAGTCCTAATTAAATACCTAACCTCCTCCATCAACTTTGTCACAAAACTCCTTTCTGTTGTGCAGAGAAGACCCCAGGACTGTGTCAAAGGGACATTTGTCAGCTCTGTGAACACTCCCGTCTCACAGAATGCCTGGGAATTCCTCTCCTGCTGGGTGTTCAACTCGCCCCCAAATCCCTCATTCCATGGGCAGAGGACTGTCTGTGTGGCTCCCTCTCAGGGAAGACTCTCAGGCCCTCTCTCCTCTAATGTGCTGGGGTCAACATGAGGCACTTCACCGATCTCTAGTATTGGCATCAGAAAAGGGGGAAGAGACACAGGAGACTCGTGGGCATGCACGTAATGGGATGCACATCTGATCTAACGTCTAAACACGGAGCACATGGCAAAGTCATGAAGGGGAGGGACACGTGACGAGGGAGGCACTACAAACAGGGAAGCATGTTTGGGGTGTTGAAATACCTACCATCATAATATTCCAAATTCAAAGACTGCTTGTATCAGAACAAAGAAACAACAAATTTAACCAAAGGTGGTCATTAAAGGAAAAGAAATGAGACAGGAGCTAGTCGGTATCCCTCCACCAAGAAGGAAGTACCTACACTTTCCCTGAGAATGCAGGCTGGATGGAGACCTGCAGGTGGAACATGGGTGCTTAATTTGGACACTTCTGGGCTATTCTGATTCATTTTGGAACCAGTGCTATATATATACACATATTTTGTTAATTCTGCAGGCCTAGGGACGCTGCAGTCTGAGACCGCATGACTCACTGCTTGCAGCCCTTTAGCTGGTGCATGCCGTTCAATGCCACGCTTCTTTTTCAGCACTGTAAAACAATGTCAGCTAACCAAGCTCCTCTGTACAGACATGTGGTTTTTTAAACATAAAACAACCAAAAGGAAAAGAAAAGGGAAAGAAGAAGCCTACCCCAGAATCCTTCTCCATGTGTCTCGACTCTAAGTGCACGGGAATGCAATTGCTGCCAAGTGTTAACTCATTCAAACCTTTGGAAATGGTGGCTCTCTGTGCTCAGTACCCAGGCCACCGAGGCATTCATAGGGCCGGGCCAGCTCCAGGATGCTGGCTTTCAAAGCAAAAAGATAAGTGCCCCTCCTTGTTTGTTAAGGCTGTGGTCTCAGTCCTGCCACCAGGGATATTACTGACGAGAGCAGGGGGGAAAGAGAGAAAGAGAAAGTGGGGAGAGGAAACAGCATAAAATTAGGAAGGAAATTTTGAAGAATGAGGATCATTAGTCATTGATGCCAGAGGGGAAGTAGATGGGAATGAGGTCAAAATAAATTATCACGCTAAGGTACCGGAAGGACAGAATGCTTTGATTTTCCCAAAGGCCTCGCAGTGGTAATATACCTGCACGGTTTGCACCATAAAGTCTGTCGGTCAAGCCCGAACAGTGCCCGACACTTCTTTGGAGTATTTGCATCTGTTAGCATAAGGTAAACACAAAAAATACAACACAATGGTGGGTCGTGCTCAGTTGGATGTGAAATCTCAGCTACCGCTTCCTTTTCTTCTCTATCACCTTGGTTCTACTTGATAATCTTCCCTCACCAAGGACATGAAAGGAAAGGACTTCTATGAGTCAAAAGAAAAAAAAATAAAATAAAACAATAAAACACACACACACAAAACAACAACCAGAAACCAAAAAACAACAGTGAAAAAAAATAAATAAATAAAAAGAGAGAGAGAAGAGGAGGGGAGAAGGTGACGTCATTTGCTTCTACCTAGGCCAGGATTCCGATCCTGGGCTGTCACAAGGAAGGGACAGGGGTTGGCAGGTAACATTGCCTGGGAGGGGGCGCGCTAAGGTTTGCTGTTGCTGACCCGAGGAGGCATGAGTGATGCTGTTTTACAGTGGCATTTTGGCTGGCAGCAGCAGGAGAACAAGCACATCCCTCATAGAGCCCATACACTTGGCAGTGTCCCACTCCCCGTGTCTCCTGAGATCCACACACAGAGCTACAAAGCAACAGGCCAGAGAAGGGGGAGAGGATCGAATAGACCAGCTGCAAACCAGCACAGCGAATCTGGAAAACTATACACACCTGCAAGGGCCGCACCAGTTATTCTGTTGATCAAGGCCAAAGCGCGCTCGGCATTTCTTAGGAGCGCTCAGGTCTGAATGAGTTCAAGAGAGAAGCGAGCAGAGGAGGAGAACGTGGGAGAAAGGGAGAGAGAGAGAGAGAGAGAGAAAGAGAGAAAGAGAGAGAGAGAGAGAGAGAGAGGGAGGGAGGGGGGGGAAGAGAAAGATACAAATAAGAAAAAAATAAAAATAAAAAAGGGAATAAATCAATGACCTGGTTACTAATTGCAAAATATTGACTTTAGTTTTTTAACTTTCTTTAATTAAAAAAAAAAAAAAGGTAAAATCACATTCTTATTCAACTTTTGAAATTAGCTGTTGC
>NW_016805963.1:0-2967 GCF_001698545.2 Rhinopithecus bieti | reverse complement strand
GATAAACTGAGGTTCTTGTCTTGCTTAATTTTTCTTTTGACTATGAGATAAATTATCTTGTTTATTGGTTTTTAAATTTAAATTTTATGCCAAATTTTAAAAATCTATAAATGATGACTATAATGTCATTTTCCCCAAGGGAAATTGTTCTTTCTTTTCTTGGGAAGATAATACGAGGGGAAGGTTATTTTATTTTATTTTATTTTATTTTATTTTATTTTATTTTATTTTATTTTATTTGAGACAGGGCCTCACTCTTTCACCCAGGCTGGAGTGCAGTGGTATGACCTTGGCTGACTGCAACCTCTGCCTCCTAGGCTCAAGCGATCCTCCCACCTCAGTCTTCTGAGTAGCTGGGACTACAGGCATGCACTACCATGCCTGGCTAGTGTTTTGTGTTTATAGTGGAGACAGGGTCTTGCCATGTTGCCCAAGCTGGTGTCAATCTCCTGAGCTCCAGCAACCTGCCTGCTTCGGCCTCCCAGAGTGCTGGGATTACAGGCATAAGCCACAGTGCCTGGCCAGGTCACTTAAATCTAATCAGTAATTGAGCTTGGTCAGAGCTGGATTGTAGTTTTAGTTAGATTCAGCCCACCTCTGCTATATCACTGATCTTCTGATTGTGATCTTGGTAGATGTGTGTCTCTTCAGACCTTAAACCCTTCAATTCAATTTTTCTGAGTTTGAGCTTAACTATTTAGCCTCCAGCCCCACGTAGCTTCAATATCTGACAAACATCTTGAGGAAGAGATGAGGCATAGTTTAAAATAGGACCTATTATCTTAAGTACCAAGAAATTGAGCAAAATTTTACTCTCCCTTTCAGTCCCATCCTTTTTGACTGTGGCTTTACCAGGGTTTTGATGAAAAGTCTAGTGAGTCTCTTCTTCTTCAGTAATATAATGTGTATCTTTTGGATCCTTTAAATTAAGCCCTTTAACCTTCCATCCAAACAGGTTCAAAACCTTGCAAATATGTTGTATTTATAGGAGGATTTTGTCACTTAAGCACCCTGAACAGATAAATACCCCACTTCCTATACTGCCTCAGCACTCAGCAAATGTCCTTTGGGGTCATGTGTCTGTGCTCCTTCAGATCTCCATCTACCATTCTGAAGTTTTCAGAAGCATTATTCGTCTTGGTTTTCTGCAGTGGAATTCCTCCACCTGTGCCAAGCCTGAGCCTTAGCCTTTGCCCAGACTTGCAAATGCCCTCACAGAAGAAACAACTATTGATTGGCAGCCCTCTTAGGAAGGGCTCTTCTCCGTTCAGAATTTTACTGCATCTAGTTCTCATTGCTTCCATAGTTTTCTGATGACTTTAGCAATATAATTTTCTAATTTATCCTTTTTTCTCTCTAGTTGTTTTAGTAGGAGCAAAGATGTGCCAAACACACTATATCCTGCTTGAAAGGCAAACTTTGTGAAAATTTTTATTTAGAACAGTTTTGTTTCTAAGTAATTATTAATAATGCATATACATTTTTAGGCTTATTGTGATAGCGAGAAAAACTCCATCATGTTTTCTTTCACATATTGAACTATATTATTTGGAAGGACTTTATATAGCCTATTATCTGGCTCTATTCCTGTTAAACCTCTGCCTTCATTCTTTGTGTGAGGACACTGTGTAGTCATTAGAGAAGACTGTAGAAATTTTTCTGGAACCTATTCTTATGTAGGGATGTCTAGAAATAATTTAGGCATACATGGACATGACTGAATTGCCTACGTAGCCGCCCCCCCCAACTCATAGCTCAGATTTATTGTATTTTGCTTTTAACTTCTTATTTGAATTACCAAAATGTCTATGATCACTTAACAACGGATATGAAGAGAAATAAGAGGGGATAGACAGAGTGGCCTAAACTGCTTATAGTCACAATATATTAATTTTATAAAATTTATGAAAACATATGACCACGTGACCATATTACTAGGGACCTTGACTACAGAAAACACCCAGACAAATAGGAGGCCCTGAAATGCAAACTTCTTTTGCTTCACAGAAAATTCACCATCATTAATAACATATGCACACACAATTACCATCATCACAATAAATAAAAAAGCACAACCAAACCAAAACCAATAATGGAACAAAGTTGGCTGATCCTGATGAGTCAGTTTCAGCTAAGCTAAACTTGCTCCCAAGTTTGATAAAACTCCCAAGAAGGATAAAACTTAAGAGATAATACATTTGCTTAAATATTCAAGGAAAATGGACACTTATAGAACAAGAAAGACATTATTTCTGGAACGAGAAAACCTAGGTTTAAATCCCAACAACACAATATGCTAGCTGCCTGACTCTAGGCAAGTTTGTCAGTCTCTCTATGCCTTAGTGTCCTCATCTATAAAATGGAGATGTGTGTATATACGTGTGTGTGTGTGTGTCCATTTATATATGTGTGTGTATATTATATATAACATTGTATTAGGGTTCTCTAGAGGGACAGAATTAATAGATGTATATATATGTGTATGTATGTATGTATATGTATATATATGGACTAAACTCTGATTTTTTTTATCTTTATGATTTTTTTTATCTTGCCCAAATTCCTTTCTAAGAAGTCTGGGGAGTCAGGCCCTACAAACCATAAATTCTCATCAGATGGGTTTTATTTAACCCTCTATATCATGACTTACTTTCCAAACTGACTCTGGCATAACATTATGAGACAAGGAAGAAAATAAAAATATCTTACCACAAAACATGTTTCTTTGCCATATTTTGTCCCTGCAAAGCTGTTCTTTGTGGGAGAAAATTTGCATCTTTAAAGAATCTCTATTAATATAGCGAGCTCTTTTTCTCCCAGGTGCTTCCAATCCTAAAAAGATTAACTAAGAACTTAATAGGAAACATTTGTCATCTATTGTCTCTAAGGGCAGCCACTATAAGACTTCAAAAAAACTCTGGGCCAGGGGCTGTGGCTCACGTCTGTAATCCCAGCACTTTGGGAGGC
>NW_016805962.1:0-1746 GCF_001698545.2 Rhinopithecus bieti | reverse complement strand
CCTCCCAAAGTGCTGGGATTACAGGCTTGAGCCACCGCGCCCGGCCGGTCCCTTTATCATTAAGTAACATTCCACCTTATCTTTCTTCTCAAACAAGTTACTTATCCTTGTTCTTATACAAGTTTAATTAACATGTTTTGGACATTAATATATTCATTTCCCTTTTTAAAATAGATTGCATGGTGTAGTTTTCCAATATTTTATTTTAGAAATCACCTTACTTTTAACTTGTGTATGTTCTTATATTTATAGTGGATTTCTTGTAGGCAAGATTTAGTTGGTTTTTGTTTTTAATGCAATTTGACAATCTCTAACTTTTATTTGTGTTTATTACATTCAATGTAACAATACACACAGTTGAATTAAAATCTACCATTTCCTAGTTACTTTCTGTTTCTCTTACTTTTCTTTATCCAGTTTTCTACTTTTTCTTCCTGCTTTCAAACTAATTGTGAATTTTTTATGATTACTTTACTCAATGGTGTATCTTTTTATAAATGTTTGCAATTTCCTAGGACTAGCGATATAGGTCTTTTGTAAATCAAAACAAACTTTCCAATAATCTGATTCTACTTCAAATATATATTGTAAGAAATTACAAAATTTTTGGCCAGGCGTGGTGGCTCAAGCCTGTAAATCCCAGCACTTTGGGAGGTTGAGGAAGGCAGATCACGAGGTCAGGAGATCGAGATCATCCTGACTAACATGGTGAAACCCCATCTCTACTAAAAATGCAAAAAAATCTGCTGGATGTGGTGGCGGGTGCCTGTAGTCCCAGCTACTCGGGAGGCTGAGTCAGGAGAATGGTGTGAACCCGGGAGGCAGAGCTTGTGCCACTGCACTCCAGCCTGGGCGAGCAGCGAGACTCTGTCTCAAAAAAAAAAAAAAAAAAAAAAAAAAAAAGAAATTACAAAATTTTCATTTCCTTTCTTACAATCTTTGTATTGTTACACATTTTATTTATGAATATAATAAGCCCTATATTTTTATTAATTATCCCTTTGACTATAAAGTATCTCAATGTGACTAAACATAAGGAAAAAAGTATTTTAAAAACTGATTTTTATTTTTTATTATGTCTGGAGCACAAACTAGTTTCTGCTTGGTATCACTTTTCTTCTGTGTGAAGAACTTCTGTTAACATTGCCCACATCATAAGTCTTCTGGCAACGAACTCCCAGCTTTTGTTGATCTATAGAAGTCTTTACTTGGCTAGCTATGGTGGCTCACGTCTGTAATCCCAGCACTTTGGGAAGCCAAGGCGGGCCTAATACCTGGGGTCAGAAGTTCGAGACCAGCCTGGCCAACATGCTGAAACTCCATTTCTACTAAAAATAGAAAAATTAGCCAGGCATGGTGGCATATGCCTGTAAGCCCAGCTACTCAGGAGGCTGAGGCAGGAGGATCGCTTGAGTCTGAGAGACAGAGGTTGCAGTGAGTCGAGATCGTGCCACAGCACTCCAGCCTGGCTGACAAAGCAAGACTCTGTCTCAAAACAAAACAAAACAAAACAAAACAAACAAACAAAAAAACCTTTCATTTTGAAACATTTTATTGGGTGTAAGGTTCTGAAATGACAGGCTTTTACTTTTACCACTCTGGAGGTATTTTCTAGCTTGCGTAATTCCTGGCAAAATGTCTGCTGTAATTCAGATATTTGGTCTTTTATACATAATGTTCACGCTCTCTATCTCCACCCACTACTGTTTGCTATTCAGATTTTGCACAGTGTGTGTGTGTGTGTGT
>NW_016805961.1:1995-11667 GCF_001698545.2 Rhinopithecus bieti | reverse complement strand
GTTTGCAAAATTATTTGTGAGCTCTACTGGGTTGTGAAAGATTTTCACATGAGAAAGATTTTCAACCAAACACAACTCACAAGTCAAGGGATGCATAACACAAGATTCACACTTTGTTTTTCACTTGGTAAAGTCTTGCTTATGATTGTGAAGCAGAAGCCAGCACTACAGGATTCCTTACCACTGCATCAGTTACACAGGAATGAAAGCTTCTCGTGGGTTCCCTAAAAACTGAGATTGGAAAATGACATAATGACAACAAAAATAATGGTGCAAGTTGACACAGTTGTAGCTCATAGATGTGCCTTTGGTCTTTTCAAAAACAAGAGACAGGTCAAGAAAGACCTCAGGTGGCCCCGAGCATGCCTCTCTGCCTGACTTTCAACCTCAGTGCAAGCAAAAATCCATGACCAGGACCAAGGTGTGGGTAGCCTACGCATTAAAGGTGTGCCCCAATACACACACCGAGTGGGCTAGCTGTGGAAGGGTGTTGTTGTCACAGTTGTTTAGTGACTTTCACCACATTGACAAGTAACGCACTCTTCACAGAAATAGTTTAGAAAAGTCACTACACAAAGACGCAACTACAATCCATAGTAAGCAGCAACAAATCTTAAGGACAAAGCAGACTCAGACTCCTGGAGTTGCCACAATTTAACATTTAAATGACCAGTTTTCCAAAAAAATTATAAGGCATACAAAGGGACAGGAAAGTAAGTCCCATTCAGTCTTCTTTGTGGTGCATTGGCTTTTTAGCTTGATGTAATCCTGTTTGTTTATTTTGTATTTTGTTTGTTTATTTTGTTTTGTTTTGTTACTTACTATGCTTTTGAATTCTTACCCAAAAAGTCTTTGCCCACACCAGTGTCCTGAAATGTTTTCCCAATGCTTTCTTCTAGAAGTTTCATCATTTCAAGGCTTAAATTTAAGCATTCCATCAATTTTTGTGTTTGTTTTAATATATATAGTGAAAGGTGGGGGTCTAGCTTCACTTTTCTGCATATGATTATCCAGTTTTCTCAGCAGCATTTATTGAAGACACTGTTCCTTTTCCAATGGGTTTTCTTGGCATCTTTGTTGAAAATGAGTTGGCTGTGAACATGTGGATTTATTTTGGGTTCTCTATTCTGTTCCATTGATCTATGTGTCTGTTTTTATGCCAGTGCCATGCTGTTTGGTTACTGTAGTATTGTACTACAATTTGAAGACAGGTATATTTTGATGTTCCCTGCCTTGTTATTTTTGCTAAGGATTGCCCTGGCTATTTGAGGTCTTTTGTGGCACTATAGATACTTTCAGATATTTCTGTCCTTTTCTGTGAAGAATGTCATTGATATTTTGAATAAGAATTGCATTGAAATTGTAGATAGCTTTGGTTAGTATTGACATTTTAACAACATTAATTCTTTCAATTTATGAGCATAAATATCTTTCTATTTTTTAATTTTCTCTTCCATTTATTTCATTAATGCTTTATAGATTTTTGTAGACATCTTTTACTTCTTGAGGTAAATTTATTTCTAATTATTTGATATTTTTGTGGCTATTGTAAATTTGATTGCATTCTTGATTTCCTTTTCAGTTTGTTGTTGGTATATGTCAGTGCTACTGATCTTTGTATGTTGATTTTGTGTTTTCAACTTAACTGAATTCATTTAGCAGTTCTAACAGTTTTTTGATGATGTCTTTAGCTTTTCCTAAATATCATAACATGTCATCTGTGAACAAGAATAATTTGAATCTTCCTTTCCAATGTGGATGCCCATTATTTCTTTCTCTTGCCTAATTGCTCTGGTCAGGACTTTGAGTACTACATTGAATAAAAGCGGTGGAGGTCTTGTTTCAGATATTAAAGGAAAGAAACCATATAACACAAACCCACAGCCTTTATTTTGGCCTTCGTTTCGAGGTATGTTCCTTTAAGCTTGTTGTGTTGAGAGCTTTTATCATGAAAAGATGTAGAATTTTGTCTAATGTTTTTTCAGCATCTATTGAAATGACCTATGGTTTTTGTCTTTGATTTTGTTAATGTAATATGTCATATTTATTAATTTGCATACGTTGACCCATCCTTGCATCTCTGGAGTGGATCCCATTTAGTCATGATGAATGATCTTTTTTATGTATTGTTGTATTTTCATTTGCTAGTACTTTTTTGAGGATTTTTTGCTAATGTGTTCAGTAGGGGTATTAGCCTGTAGGATTTTGTTGTTCTTATTGTGCCCTTAACTGGTTTTGGTATCAGAGTAATGTTGTCTTTGTAGAAAGAGTTTGGAAGTATTCTGTTCTTTTTTATTTTCTGAAATAGTCTGAATAGAATTGATAGTACTTCTTTATATGTTTGGTAGAATTTAGCAGTGAAGCTCTCAGGCCCTAGGCTTTCTTTGATGGGAGACTTTTTAGTACTGCTTTGATTTTATTACTTGTTGTTGATCTGTTTAGGTTTTCTATTTTTTCTTGATTCTTCTTGATATGTTATAAGTATCCAGGAATGTATTCACTTCCCCTAGGTTTTCCTCATTTTTTGCTGTATATTTGTTCATAATAGTCTCTAACGATCCTTTATATTTATATATTATCAGTTGTTATGTCTCTGTTTTGTTTTTTGATTATATTTATTTGAGTCTTCTTTTTTCCTTACTCTAGATAAAGGTTTGTTGATTTTATCTTTTCAAAAGAATAACTTATTGTTTTGTTAATCTTTTATATTTTTTAAATTATCAATTTTGATATTTGTTACTTCCTTCCTTTTAATAATTTTGGATTTNTTTCTATTTTTTCTTGATTCTTCTTGATATGTTATAAGTATCCAGGAATGTATTCACTTCCCCTAGGTTTTCCTCATTTTTTGCTGTATATTTGTTCATAATAGTCTCTAACGATCCTTTATATTTATATATTATCAGTTGTTATGTCTCTGTTTTTGTTTTTGATTATATTTATTTGAGTCTTCTTTTTTCCTTAGTCTAGATAAAAGTTTGTTGATTTTATCTTTTCAAAAGAATAACTTATTGTTTTGTTAATCTTTTATATTTTTTAAATTATCAATTTTGATATTTGTTACTTCCTTCCTTTTAATAATTTTGGATTTGGTTTGTTTCTGCTTTTCTAATTTCTTGAGCTGCATTATTAGGTTGAAATATTTGAAATATGACTACATTTTTTGTATAGGTATCCATTGCTATAAACCTGCCTCTTAGAACTCCCTTAGCTGTAGATTTTGATATGTTGTGTTTCCATTTTCATTTGGTTTAAGAAAATTTTAAACTTCTCTGTTAATTTCTTCATTGACCAATGATCCTTTAGGAATGTTGCTTAACTTACATGTGTTTGTATAATTTCCAAGATTCCTCTTGTTATTGATTTCTAGTTTTATTCCGTTGTGGCAGAAAAGGCACTTGATATGATATCAACATTTTGAAATTTGTTAGTTTTTTTTTCTGTGGCCTAACATGTGGTCTATCCTGGAGAACATTTCATGTGCTGATGAGAAGAATGTGTATTCTGTAGCAGTTGGATTAAATATTCTCTAAATATCAATTAAGTCTATTTGGAACTCTAGAGTATCTTTTACCTTTCAGTGTTTCTGTTGATTTTGTCTGGCTTATCTTTCTATCACTGAAAGGGGTATTAAAGTTCTCTACTATTATTTTATTGTTGTCTATCTCTGGGGCTTTGTATCTATTAATGTTTGCATTATATGCTTGGGATCTCCAATGTTGGAAGCATAGATATTTATAGTTGTCACTCCTTTTGTTGAATTCACCCCTTTATCTTTATATAGGAAGCTCCTTTTTCTCTTTTTTACAGTCTCTGACTTAAAATATATTTTATCTTGTATAAGTTTAGCTACTTCTGCTCTGTTTATTGTTTCCATTTGCGTGGAAGATCTTTTTCCATCCCTTCACTTTCAGACTGTGTTCTTACAGGTGAAATGAGTTTCTTGTAGGCAACATATAGTTGGGTCTTTATCCTTTATCCATTCCGCCACTGTATATCTTTTAATTGAGTAATTTAGTCCACTTATATTTAATGTTGTTATCGATAGGTAAGGACTTACTGCTGCCAGTTTATTACTTGTTTTTGGTTGGTTTGTAATTGTTCTTTTTTGTTCTTTCTTACTGTATTCACTTGTGGTTAAGTGATTTCCTCTGGTAGTATCTTTTCATTTGTTACTTTTTATTCTTACTGTATCTATTATAGGTTTCTGCTTTGTGGTTCTCTTGAGGCTTCCAAAAAATTTTCTTATGCATATAATAAGTTACTTTAAACAAATGAGAACTTAACTTTGATCGCAAAGAAAATAAACAAAAGAAAGACTGAAAACTCTACAATCTTACTCCATCACTCCCCATTTTGACTTTTATGGTCTTAATTCATATCTTTTTTTATTGCCTATCTCTTAACAAGTGGCTGTAATTATTTTTGGTAGATTTGTCTTTTTTTTCTTCATACCAGATATATGAGTGGATTACTCACCACAATTACAGTATTAAAATACTCTGAATTTGTCTATATACTTACTTTTACCAGTGAGTGTACCTCCAATAGCTTTCTTTTTGCATGTTATCATTCTTTCTCATCAGATCAAAAAAACCAATTAGCATTTCTTTTAAGATGGGTCTAATGGTTATGAATTTTCTCAACTTTTGTTTGTCTGGGAAACACTTTATCTCTTCCTCATGTTTGAAGGAAACATTTGCTGATTACAGTATTTTTATTTGGCAGTTACTTCCCTTCAGCCCTTTGAATATGTAATGCTACTTCCTCCTGGCCATATGGTTTTTGCTGAGAAGTGTGTTGCCAGACAAATTGGAGGTGCTTTATGCTTTTTTATTTTTCTTTCTTCTTTTATTTTTTCGTTTCTAGGATCCTCTCTTTGTCCTTGACCTTTGAATGTTTGATTATTATACATTTTGAGATGCCTCATTTGGGTCAAATCTGTGTGGTGATCTGACCTTCTTATATCTGGATATTTATATCTTTCCCTAGATTTGGAAAAATGTCTGTTATTATTTCTTGTTTTGTTTTAAAATTTTATTTCAATAGTTTTTGGGAAACTGGTGGTTTTTGGTTTACATGGGTAAGTTCTTTATTGGTGATTTCTGAGACGTTGCTGTACCCATCACCCAAGCAGTGCACCCTGTACCCAATGTGTAGTCTTTTATCCCTCATCCCCCTCCTACCCTTCCCCCAAGTTCCCAAAGTCCATTTTATCCTTCTTATGCCTTTGCATCCTCATATTTTAGCTCCCACTTATAAATGAGAATATATGATACTTGCTTTTCCATTTCTGAGTCACTTAGCTTAGAATAATGGTCTTCAACTTTATCCAGGTTGCTGCAAATGCCATTATTTCATTCTTTTTTATGGCTGAGTAGTATTTCATGGTATATATATGCCGCATTTTCTGTTTCCACTAATTGGTTCATGGGCATTTATACTTCTTAGATATTTTTGCAATTGTGAATTGTGCTGCTACAAACATGCATGTGCAAGTCTCTATTTCATATAATGACTTCCTTTCCTCTATGTTGATACTCAGTAGTGGAATTGCTGGATCAAATGGTAGTTCTACTTTTAGCTCTTTAAGAAATCTTCACACTGTTTTTCATAGTAGTTGTACTAGTTTACATTCTAACCAGCTGTGTAAAGGTAGTCCCTTTTCACCGCATCCTTGCCAACATCTATTTTTTTTTTTTAATTTTGCCCATTCTTGCAGATGTAAGGTGGTATCATATTGTAGTTTCGATTTGCATTTCTCTGATAGTTAGTGATATTGAGCATTTTTTCATATATTTGTTGACCATTTTTATGTCTTCTTTAAAGAATTGTCTATTCATGTCCTTTGACCACTTTTTGATGGGGTTATTTGCTTTTCTCTTACTGATTTGTTTGAGTTCCTCATAGATTCTGGATATTCGTTCTTTATCAGATGTGTAGTTTGGGAATATTTTCACCCAGTCTGTGGGTTTTCTGTTTATTTTGCTAATTATTTCTTTTGTTGTGCAGAAGCTTGTTAGTTTAATTTAGTTTAATTAGGTCCCATCTATTTATTTTTGTTTTAGTTGTATTTGTGTTTGGATTCTTGGTCGTGAACTCTTTGCCTAAGCCAATGTCTAGAAGAATCTTTCCAATGTTATCTTCTAGGATTTTTATGGTTTCAAGTCTTAGATTTAACTCTTTGATCTATCTAGAGTTGATTTTTATATAAGGTGAGGGATGAGGATCCTGTTTCATTCTTCCACATGTGGCTTGCAAATTATCACAGCACCACTTCCTGAATAGGGTGTACTTCCTCTACATATATTTTGTATGCTTTGTCAAAAATCAGTTGGCTGTAAGTATTGGCTTTATTTCTGAGTTCACTATTCACTTCCGTTGGTCTATGTGCCTATTTTTATACCAGTACCGTGACATTTTGGTAACTACAGCCTTGTGGTATAACTTGAAGTTGGTAATGTGATGCCTCCAGATTTGTTCTTTTTGCTTAGGCTTGCCTTGGCTATGTAGTCTCTTTTTTGGTTCCATATGAATATTAGGATTTTTTTTCTAGTCCTGTGAAGAATGATGATGGTACTTTGGTGGGAACTACATTGAATCTGTATATTGCTTTTGGCAGTATGATCATCTCATAATATTGATTCTACCCTTCCATGAGCATGGAATGTGTTTCCATTTGTTTGTGTCATCAATGATTTCTTTCAGCAGTGTTTTGTATTTTTTCTTGCAGAGATCTTTCATCTCCTTGGCTGGGTATACTCCTAAATATTTTCTTTTATTTTATATTTTACTTTATTTGTACAACTGTTGTAAAAGGGATTGAGTTCATTATTTGATTCTAAACTTGGTCTTTCTTGATGTATAGCAATGCTACTGATTTGTGTACAATGATTTTATATCCTGGAAAGTTACCAAATTCATTTATCAGATCTAGGGGTTTTTAGATGAATCTTTAGGGTTTTCCAGGTATACAATCATATAATCAGTGAACAGCAACAGTTTGACTTCCTCTTTACCAATTTGGATGCCCTTTATTTGTTTCTCTTGTCTGATTGCTTTGGCTAGGACTTCCAGTACTATGTCAAATCGAAGTGATGTAAGGGGGCATCCTTGTCTTGTTCCAGTTCTCAGGAGAAATGCTCCCCCTGAGAACTGGGGAAGTATTTCTCAACTTGTCCCCATTCATCATAATGTTGGCTGTGGGTTTGTGATAGATGGCTCTTATTGCCTTGTCTCTTCTAGGCCATTTGTGCTGAGGGCTTTCATCATAAAATGATGCTGGATTTTGTCAAATGTTTTCTGCATCTATTGAGATGATCATATGATTTTCATTTGTAATTCTGTTTATGTGATGTATCATATCACACTTATTGAATTGTGTATGTTAAGTCATCACTGCATCCCTGGTATTTCCTTGTAGAGATCTTTCACCTAGAGATCCTCCTCATAGCATAAATATGGAACTAAGGAGTGGTAACCCACTTATTATTGGTATTATCTTTTTGATACACCATTGGATTCGGTTAACTAGTATTTTGTTGAGGATTTTTGCAACTATGTTCATCAGAGATATTGGTCTGTAGTTTTCTTTTTTTGTTATGTCCTTTCTTGGTTTTGGTGTTAGGGTGATACTGGCTTTACAGAATGATTTAGGAAGGATTCCCACTTTCTCTTTCTTTTGGAATAGTTTCCATAAGATTGGTAATAGTTATTCTTTGAATGTCTGATAGAATTCAGCTGTGAATCCATCTGGTCCTGATATTTTTTTCATTGGCAATTATTTTTATTATTGTTTCAATCTCACTACTTGTTATTGGACTGTTCAAAGTTTCCATTTTTTCCTGATTTAATCTAGGAGGATTGTATATTTCCAGGAATTTGTTCATCTCCTCTAGATTTTCTAGTTTGTGTGCATAAAGGTGTTCATATTAGCCTTGAATGATCTTTTGTATTTCTGCAGTAGTAGTTGTAATAGCTCTCATTTCATTTCTAAGCGAGCTTATTTGATCTTCTCATCTTTTCTTGGTTAATGTTGTTAACGGCTTATCAATTTTGTTTATCTTTTCAAAGAAGCAGGTTTTGTGTCATTTGTCTTTTGTATTTTTTGTTTCATTTTCATTTAGTTCTGCTCTGATCTTTGTTATTTATTTTCTTCTTCGGGGTTTGGGTTTGGTTTGTTCTTGTTTCTCTAGTTCCTTGAGGTGTGACCTTAGATTGTTTATTTGTGCTCTTTCAGACTTTTTGATGTAGGCATGTAATGGTATGAACATTCCTCTTAGCACCACTTTTGCCATATCCCAGAGGTTTTGATAAGCTGTGTCACCATTATCATTCAATTTAAAGAGTTTTAAAATTTCCATGTTGATTTCAATGTTTACCTAAAGATCATTGAAGAGCAGATTATTTAATTTCCATGTATTTGTATAGTTTTGAGAGTTTCTTTTGGATTTAATTTCTGGTTATACTCCTCTGTGATCTGAGATCACTTGATATAATTTTGATTTTCCTAAATTTATTAAGACTTGTTTTGTGACCTATCATATGATCTGTTTTGGAGAGTGTTCCATGTGTTGATGAAGAGAATGTATATTCTGGAGTTGTTGGTTGGAGTTAATATCTGTTAAGTTCATTTGTTATAGGGGATAGTTTAAGACCACTTTTTTCTTTGTTGACTTTCTGGTTTGATGACCTGTCTAGTACTGTCAGTGGAGTTCCCCACTGTTATTGTGTTTCTGTCTATCTCATTTCTTAGATCTAGTGGTAATTGTTTAATAATTCAGGAACTCCAGTGTTAGATGCATGTATATTTAGGATTGTGATATTTTCCTGTTGGATTAATCCTTTTATCATAATATAGTGTCCTTCTTTGCATTTTTTCACTGTTCTTGCTTTCAAGTCCGTTTTGCTTGGTATAAGAATAACTATTCCTGCATGCTTTTGGTTTTTATTTGCATGTAATACCTTCTTCCACTGCTTTACTTTAAGTTTGTTTGAGTCCTTACGTATTAGGTGAGTCGCTTGAAGACAGCAGGTACTTGGTTGGTGGATTTTTATTCATTCTGCTATTCTGTATCCTTTAAGTGGAACATTTAGTTCATTTACATTCAATGTTAGTATTGAGATGTGAGGTCCTCTTCTATTCATTATGATAGTTATTGCCTAAGTGCCTTGTTTTTTTATTCTGTTATTGCTTTATAGGCTTTATGATATTTATGCTATAAGGGGGTTCTATTTTGGTGTATTTCAAGTTTTTGTTTCAAGATTTAGAACACCTTTTAGCATTTCTTGTAGTACTGACTTGGTAGTGGCAAATTCTCTCAGCATTTGTTTATCCAAAAAATATTTTATTTCTCCTTCATTTATGAAGCTTAGTTTTAATGGATACAAAATTCTTGGCTGACAATTATTTTGTTTAAGGAGGCTAAAGATAGAACCCCAATGCCTTCTGGCATGTAAGGTTTCTGCTGAGAAACCTACTGTTAATCTGATAGGTTTTCCTTTATAAGTTAACTGATGCTTTTGTCTCACAGTTCTTAAGATTATTTCCTTCATCTTGACTTTAGGCAACCTGATGACTATGTGCCTAGGTGATAATCTTTTTGTGAAGATTTTTTCAGGTGTTATTTTTATCTTCTTGTATTTGGATGTCTAGATCTCTAGCAAGGGCAG
>NW_016805961.1:0-1532 GCF_001698545.2 Rhinopithecus bieti | reverse complement strand
GGTTTTCTTATTTATATATATTTTTAATTTTCCATAAGTTATTGGGGTACAGGTGATATATGGTTACATGAGTAAGTTCTTTAGTGGTGATTTGTGAGATATTGGTGTATCCATCACCTGAGCAGTAAACACTGCACCACATTTTCAGTATTTGACCCCTCATCTCCCCACACTCTTCCCCCCAAGTCCCCAAAGTCCATTGTATCATTCTTATGCCTTTGTGTCCTCATAGCTGAGCTCCCACATATCTGTGAGAACATACGATGTTTGGTTTTCCATTCCTGAGTTACTTCACTTAGAATAAACAGTCTCCAGTCTCATCCAGGTCACTGCAAATGCTGCTAATTCATTCTTTTTTTATGGCTGAGTAGTATTCTATTGTATATATATATATATACCACAGTTTCTTTATCCACTCATTGATTGATGGACATTTGGGTTGGTTCTACTGTTTTGTAATTGTGCATCGTGCTGCTATAAACACGTGTGTGCAAGTATCTTTTTTGAATAGTGAATTTCCCAGGTGTTACTTGTGCTTCTTGTATTTGGGTGCCTAGGTCTCTAGCAAAGCTAGGGAAGTTTTTCTCGATTATTCCCCAAAATACATTTTCCAAGTTTTTAGAATTCTCTTCTTCTTCAGGAACATCAATAATTCTTAGATTTGGTCATTTAACATAATCCCAGACTTCTTGGAGGGTTTGTTTACATTTTCTTATTCCTTTGTCTTAGTCTTTGTTGGATTGGGTTAATTCTAAGACCTTTTCATTGAACTCTGAATTTCTCTTTTCTACTAGTTTAATTCTGTTGATGAGATTTTCCAGAGCATTTCACATTTCTAATAGGGTGTCCAAAGTTTCCAATATTTTTATGGTTTTTTCTTTGAACTATCTATTTTCTTGAATATCTCTCCCTTCACTTCTTGCATTGCTTTTTGGATTTCCTTGCATTGGGCTTCACTTTTCTCTGGTGCCTTTCTGATTAGCTTAATTACTGACTTCCAGAATTCTTTTTCAGATAAGTCAGGGATTTCTTCTTAGTGTGGATCCATTGTTGGTGAACTAGTGTGATTTTGGGGGGAAGTAATAGACAGCCTGTTTTGTCATATTACCGGGGTTGGTTCTCTGGTTTCTTCTCATTTGGGTAGGCTCTGTCAGAGGGAAGGTCCAGGGTTGATGGCTGTTGTCCAGATTATTTTGTCCCACAGGGTGTTCACTTGATGTAGCACTCCCCTCTTTTCCCATAAAAGAGGGGAGTGTTTGTTCCTGTGAGCCAAACTGCAGTGTTTGTCATCTCTTTTCTAAGTCTAGCCACCCAGGGAGTCTACCAAGCTCTGGGCTAGTACTGGGGGTTGTCTACACAGACTCCTGTGATGTGAACTGTCTATGGGTCTTTCAACCGTGGATACTAGCACCTGTTCTGGTAGAAGTGGTGGGGTGGGGGTACAGTGGACTCTGTGAGGGTTCTTAGATTTGGTGGTTTGATGTTCTATTTTGTGCTGATTGCTGTCTGATGGAAGGGCCGTCAGGTGAGGG
>NW_016805960.1:0-418 GCF_001698545.2 Rhinopithecus bieti | reverse complement strand
TTAATTAAATCCCATTTGTCAATTTTGGCTTTTGTTGCCATTGCTTTTGGTGGTGTTGTCATGAAGTCTTTGCCCAGGCCTATGTCCTGAATGGTATTGCCTAGGTTTTCTTCTGGGGTTTTTATGGTCTTGGGTTTTACATTTAAGTCTTTAATCCACCTTGAGTTAATTTTTGTATAAGGTGTAAGGAAGGGGTCCAGTTTCATTTTTCTGCATATGGCTAGTCAGTTTTCCCAGTACAATTTATTGAATAGGAGATCCTTTCTCCATTGCTTGTTTTTGTCAAGTTTGTCGAAGATCAGATGGTTGTAGATGTGTGGTATTATTTCTGAGACCTCTGGTTAGAGGAATAACAGAATTATTTCTGTTCCACTGGTCTATATATCTGTTTTGGTACCAGTACCATGCTGTTTTGGTT
>NW_016805959.1:0-414 GCF_001698545.2 Rhinopithecus bieti | reverse complement strand
CTGACCTCTGTCACCATGGATTAGTTGCGCTGGTTCTTGAACTTCATATAAATGGAATCATACAGTACGTGTGTGTTTGGAACTTAAGCTGGCTTCTTCCATTCAACATAATCCTGTGAGATTTAGCCATGTTTTGGGTACTGGTAGTTGTTTATTTTTCTGGTTGTGTAGTTTTCCATGTTTTATTTATTACCCTTCTATTTTTGTCTCTAACTCAGTGTCTTGTGGGGTCTATTGGTCGTTTTAGCTAGACTGATATTAAAATCTTCTTATCAGTGGAGCTTAGGACATTTTAGAAGACAAAACCTAATAAATCCAAGCCCCCCAATCTTAAGCCAAGCTTCCTCCTCACGCCTGCTTCAGTTGCTCTTCTTCATGTGGTATTTTTTTCCTCACAAAACTGATGGAAATTAA
>NW_016805958.1:0-462 GCF_001698545.2 Rhinopithecus bieti | reverse complement strand
CCTCACTCACTCACTCACCTCACCTCACTCACCTCACCCACTCACCTCACCCACCTCAGTCACTAACTCACCTCACTCAGCTCACTCACCTCACCTCACCTCACTCACCCACCTCACTCACTCACCTCACTCACTCACCTCACTCACCTCACCTCACTCACTCACTCACCTCACCTCACTCACCTCACCCACTCACCTCACCCACCTCAGTCACTAACTCACCTCACTCAGCTCACTCACCTCACCTCACCTCACTCACCCACCTCACTCACCTCACCCCACTCACCTCACCTCACTCACTCACCCACCTCACTCACCTCACTCACCTCACTCACCTCACCTCACTCACCTCATCTCACTCACCTCACTCCCCTCACCTCACTCACCTCACCTCCCTCACCTCCCTCCACTCACTCCCCTCACTCACTCACCTACCTCACTCTCCTCACCTCACTCACCTCA
>NW_016805957.1:0-464 GCF_001698545.2 Rhinopithecus bieti | reverse complement strand
CACGACCCGCCCCCGCCTGCGTGCCGCGCCCCCGAGGGCTGCCGGGAGCCCCGCCGCGCTCACCAGCGCACCTCGCCCATTGGCTGCGCTCCCCGGAGACGCCCCGCCCCGCACCCCGAGGTATGCCGGGAGTCAGGCGCCGCCCATGCGCCGTAGGGGCAGCGCGGGGGAGGTCCGCGGCAGCCTTGACCTTGTGAAGGTCACGCCGCTGCCGGTACCCGAGCGGGCTGGCGGGCAGCTGCAGAGTCAGGAGCCCACCCTGGTACCCGGGTCGCTCCGAGAGCGCCGCCCGCTTTCTCCCGGAGGCCGCGGCGATCCGGCCGGGATGCGGAACACGTGGTGCCCCGACCCCCGACCCTTGACCCTTGACCTCCAGGCGGCTCCGACCCCTTCACACTCTCCCGGGTCCCACTTCGGGAGATTCCCATTCCTGCCGGAGTGTACCCGGGGGACCCCGCGCCCGT
>NW_016805956.1:0-783 GCF_001698545.2 Rhinopithecus bieti | reverse complement strand
CACCGTGTTAGCCAGGATGGTCTAGATCTCCTGACCTCTTGATCCGCCCGTCTCGGCCTCCCAAAGTGCTGGGATTACGGGCTTGAGCGCCAGGCCAGATAATCTTTTTTTCTGGGGAAATTCAAGAGAGAGTTAAACCAAAACCAATTCGTGTTGACCGTTGTATATAAGAACTGCAGGGTTTCTTAATTAGTTTTGTTATAATGTAGGGTCTGTACTTCTTAGACCCTGCATCATATCAAGCACTATCAGTCAGAAAAGAAGCAGACAGATATTGTTGACCTCTTTTGAGTTTCTGTAAATGTATCATAATTGTTTGCCTTCTGAGGATGATCCAGGAAGAAATTAAGCACTTAAGATAAAACAAAGTAAGCTTCTGTTTTCTAAAGATTCCACAGAAAGTTCACAGATTATTAAATTATTATTTTGACTACATTGTGTGGAAATTTTCTTTTTCCTTGAACATAGTGCTTGATGGAATGTCAAATAGAAAAATATGATAATGTGACATCTTGTAGCTAACAGTGACAAGGTATTTTATGCAGTGAAAATTGTAAAGAAAATAGTATAAATAGTATGATATTGTTTTTTTCTGTCCGTGTGAAATTTGATTCTTGTAGCCCTTAGAATTTGCGGCATGTTGGCCAAAATGAGACAGATTGATTGTGTTCTTGCTACATTCAAGAAAAAAAAAGAAAAAACCTGAGAAAGAAAAAGCCTGGCTATATTCTTCCTGGATTTCTTATATATCATCTTCTACACTGAGAGATGGTTATGATATAG
>NW_016805955.1:0-461 GCF_001698545.2 Rhinopithecus bieti | reverse complement strand
GATTAATTCAAAAATCACAAAACAGTTTCTCAGAAAGCTTCTTTCTAATTTTTATATGCAGTTATTTCCTTTGTCACCATAAACTTGAACATGCTCTGAAATATGCCATTGCATATTCCAAGAAAACAGTGTTAGCAAACTGCTCAATGAAAAGAACAGTGTAACTGTGTGAGATGAATTGACACATCACAATGCAGTTTCTCATAAAGCTTCCTTCTACTTTTTACTGAGGATATTTCATTTTCAGCATAGGCTTCAATCAGCTCAAAATATCCCTTGTAGATTCCATGAAGACAGTGTTATTCAACCGCCTCATGAAAAGAAAGGTGTAACTCTGTGAGATGAATTCACACATAACCGAGAAGTTTCTCAGATAGCTTCTTTCTAGTTTGTATCTGAGGATATATACTTTGTTAAACTAGGCTTCTGTACAATCCAAAATATCCCTTCTCAGATACCCC
>NW_016805954.1:0-587 GCF_001698545.2 Rhinopithecus bieti | reverse complement strand
GAGAAATTGTAAGTATGGCTCTCTTGGGTCTACTATTTGATAATGCTACTGCATTGTCTTCTGGGTTTTATTATTTCTATTGCAAAGTAAGATGGGTCGTTTGGTTTTTTTTTTCTGCTTTTTGTTGTCGTGCGGTCTTTCTTTTTTGCCTTTTTGATAGTATTTTTTTCTCTAGCTGCTTTTAAATTTTCCTCTTTATCTTGGTTTTTAACAGTTTTACAGTGATGTGCCTAGGTGTGTTTTTCTTTGTTTTTTTCCTTTTTTTTTTTTTTTTTTTTTGGTACCATCTGCTGAATCTGTCACTTGAAAATTTATGACCATTCTCTTTTCAGTTATTCCTTTTGCTTCATTCTGTCTCAGCCAAACTTCTTCCAGAGTGATTTTAGCATTTGACATTTCCAGTAAAAGTAAAAATGTTGTTACAGTATTTTAGTCATTCGGGGTAAGTGTATAACAATCTCATTGTGGTTTCAGTTTGCATATCCCTAATAGCTAACGATGTTAAATATCTTTTTATGTGCTGATATTCCATTTGTAGATTCTCTTAAATCTTTTTATATCATTTGCCCATGTCCTAATTAGATTGG
>NW_016805953.1:0-1077 GCF_001698545.2 Rhinopithecus bieti | reverse complement strand
CCTCGGCCTCCCAAAGTGCTGGGATGACAGGCGTGAGCCACCGCGCCCGGCCTCAGCGATATTTCTTGACCTTGAACATCAGTAACAGAGCAGAATGTCCTTGGTTTTAGGAACTATAACCTGAAGTGATTAGAGGTTTAGGGCATCACATGCAAATTAGACACACTTTTTTGGGGGAGAGAGAGGGAGAAAGGCTGAATGATGCAGCAAATGGAGTAAAATGCTAACTTTGGGGAAATCTGGATGAAGAAATTACAGAATTCTTTTTTTTTTTTTTGGAGACAGGGTCTCACTCTGTCACCCAGGCTAGAGTGCAGTGGCACGATCATGGCTGACTGCAGCTTCTACCTCCCTGGGCTCAGATGACCCTCTCACCTCAGCCTCCCAAGTAGCTGGGACTACAGGCACACAGCACCACACCTGACTAATTATTTGCATTTTTTTTTTCCCAGACTGGTCTCAAGCAATCCACCCACCTCAGCCTCCCAAAGTGCTCAGACTACAGGTGTGAGCCACTGTGCCTCGCCAGAAATTCTTTCAACTATTTTTGCCAGTTTTTTTGTAAGTCTGGAATTATGTCACAATTGAAAGCTCAAAATAATAATAAAAAAAGATATTCTTACATTTATTTGGTGAAGGTAACTATGTTATGGCTGAGAGGGGGGCTGAGGTGTGAGGACCTGACTCACGCCTGTAATCCCAGCACTTTGGGAGGCCAAGGTGGGCCAATCACTTGAGGTCAGGAGTTCGAGACCAGCCTGGCCAACATGGTGAAACCCTGTCTCTATTAAAAATACAAAAATTAGTCGGGTATGGTGGCTCATGCACCTGTAATCCCAGCTACTCAGGAGGCTAGGACAGGAGAATTCCTTAAACCCAGGAGGTGGAAGTTGCAGTGAGCCAAGATCACACCATTGCACCCCAGTTTGAGGGACAGAGCAAGAGACTCCATCTTAAAGAAAAGAAAAAAAGAATTAGCACATTTGTTTGCCCCAAGAAGATACAACTAGTCTTGTACAGTAGTTACCTGTATCCACCAGGATACATTCCAAGGCCCCAGTGAGTGCCGAAAACTAT
>NW_016805952.1:0-2948 GCF_001698545.2 Rhinopithecus bieti | reverse complement strand
AGGCTGGGCTCAGTGGCTCATGCCTGTAATCCCAGCACTTCGGAGGCTGAGGGGGGGGTGGATCACCTGAGGTCAGGAGTTCAAGACCAGCCTGGACAACGTGGTGAAGCCCCATCTCTACTAAAACACAAAAAAATTAGCCGGGTGTGGTGGTGGGTGCCTATAATCCCAGCTATTTGGGAGGCTGAGACAGGAGAATAGCTTGAACCCAGGAGGCAGAGGTTGCAGTGAGCCAAGATCACACCATTGCACTCCAGCCTGGGCCACAAGAGCAAAACTCCATCTCAAAAAAAAAAAAAAAAAATGGAGTTCTTAAAGAAGATCTTGCCACTATTGTGAATAATGGAGATCTATTGACTAACATAATGACATTTATCTTAAAAATTTTAAAGTACTTTTAGAGTAATTGCCAAAGGTTATAGCTCTTTTTATGTAAATTGACCTTGATTGTATTGTCTGATGTTTTAATTGAAGACCATACCTAAGGGTGTGGATATGGAGACAGAAAGTTGTCCCCTTATTCTATAAGTAGGAGCCTGCTCATACATTTTTTGTACTTATTTTGATTATTATAATAATCAATTATTACATAATTGCTGATGACATTTGAACTTTTTGCCAGTAATATAATAAAACATCAGCAATGAATGTACTTGGTAGGGTGGATATTTTATTGGCTAATAATACCTGTCAAAAGGTGTTGGTCTGGCAAGTGTGTTTATGTCTCATTTCTGGTCTGTTTTCATTTTCCACATATGATTCTATCTTGTAAATCTTTTTTTTACAAAGCACTTTTTTAAAGCAAATGGTTGAAGTAATGAGTTGCTTACATCAAAATAAAAAGGCCAGGTGTAGTGGTGTGCACCTATAGTCCTAGCTACTTGGGAGGCTGAGGTGGGAGGAACACTTGTGCCCAGGAATTTGAGGTTGGCCTGGGCAATGTAGCAATACCCTATCACTTAAAAAAGGAGGAGGAGAAGGAGGAGAATGAAGGAAGGGAGGAAGGGAGGGAGGGAAGAAGAACAGCAACAACAAATGAAAAATGTGAGGTGAGAGGATCGTTTGAACCCAGGAGTTCGAGGCCCCACTAGGCAGCATAGTAAGACCCTGTATCTTGAAAGAAGAAGAAGAGAAGAAGAAGAAAATAAAAGGAAGAAAGGAAGGAAAGGAAGGAAAGGAAGGAAAGGAAGGAAAGGAAGGAAGGAAGGAAGGAAGGAAGGAAGGAAGGAAGGAAGGAAGGAAGGAAGAAAGGAGAAAGAAAGAAAGAAAAAAAGAAAAAGGAAATGATCCATTTGGCTAGAACATGATGACATTAAGATAGGTCTCAGAGGCCGGGCGCAGTGGCTCAAGCCTGTAATCCCAGCACTTTGGGAGGCCGAGACGGGCGCATCACGAGGTCAGGAGATGGAGACCATCCTGGCTAATGTGGTGAAACCCCGTCTCTACTAAAAAATACAAAAAACTAGCCAGGCGAGGTGGCGGGCGCCTGTAGTCCCAGCTATTTGGGAGGCTGAGGCAGGAGAATGGCGTAAACCCAGGAGGCGGAGCTTGCAGTGAGCTGAGATCCGGCCACTGCACTCCAGCCTGGGCAACAGAGCGAGACTCCATCTCAAAAAAAAAAAAAAGATATCAGAGTCTTTGAAAAAAGATGTAGTCGTCTTGATTTCTCTGTTTATTATTTATATTCCAAACTTGTAGACTTTTCATCTATTCTCCCTAAGATTGATTTCCAGAGTCTGAGTAAAAATAGTTTAAAGTGTAGTTTCAGTGTCTACTAAGGCCACAAGTACGGTAGACTGTTGCAGAGTCAACATTTTCCTCAAATTCAAAGTTAAGGAAATAGAGCTTTTATTTATTTATTTATTTTTTTTGAGACAGAGTCTCGCTCTGTCACCAGGTTCACGTGCAGTGACAAGATCTTGGTTCACCGCAACCTCCGCTTCCCAAGTTCAAGTGATTCTCCTGCCTCAGCCTCCCGAGTAGCTAGGATTATAGGTATGCACCACCATGCTTGGCTAATTTTTAATATTTTTTAGTAGAGACAGGGTTTTGCTGTGTTGGTTGGGTTGGCCTCGAACTCCTGACCTGAGGTGATCTGCCCGCCTCGGCCTCCCGAAGTGCTGGGATTACAGGCATGAGCCACCGTGCCTGGTCAAGAAAGTCATGGCTTTTAAAACACATGCTTGTATATACATAGGAACAACTACACTAGGACATAGGAATGCCAAGAAGAAGAAAAGTTGGCTACATTCAGAAAGTGTAAATTAAAGGGCTCTAAATGGAAATTGGACCAGATTACTAAAACAATTAGCAGTATTGCATAGGGAAGCAATTGAGAAATCTTAGGTGATATGGGAGCCATAAATTATAAGATGATAAAAGACAGCAAGAAAGCCTTCTTTGATTTTAATAAAGGCAAAAGTATAGAAAGAAATCAAATATCCTACTATCTCACTAACCTCCTAACTGCCCACCTGCTCCTCCTGCAGGGTTAGGGAAAGTTAATGACTGATGGCTGTCTAGAGGCAGATGATTATGATGATTTTTCTTCCTTTCTGAAAAAGTAATCCTGAGGTTAGATAACCAGAAGAATGCACTTATGATAGGTGGATAAAAACCAAACTAAAGAGAGAAGAAAGCAGTTAAAGAGCTCTTCAAGCTGTGTTCTATTCAAACTAGTCCAATATATTGTCATTTACTGTAGGATTGCTAAGAAATCATTAGGTGTTATTGATTAGTTTTGAATTATTATTTGAAAATCTCTCAGAAGGCAGACAAACCTAGCAACCTTCATAAAATGTCATGCAAAAGATAGCAAATTTGTTTATCTTAATTTTGAAACCTGGAAACCTAGAAAGAATCCCAGTAGTTGATTTATAGTCATCTGGAGAAACAGTATATAATAATCACTATGATTTTGTCATTTTTTCTGGTTAGTTTGTCTTTTT
>NW_016805951.1:0-2045 GCF_001698545.2 Rhinopithecus bieti | reverse complement strand
CACTTTGAAATTTACTTATTTGAATTAAAATATTTATGAAGAGTATAAAACTTGGAATGCATTAAATTTAGCTGTAAGATATAGCTGCATACCATAAAGCATGAAATATGTAAAAGCGTTTAGTAAATTCCAAAGAGAGGATAAATTTGGGTGCTATTTATGAGAAACTTTACTTATGAGAAAACTTTACTAGAATAATTTAGAGGAGCAACAGTTGTGATAAAGACATGTTATCAGCCTATCTCTCAAGTTATCCATTTATATGAGTTAGGTCCAAATTTAGGCTGAAGAAAGGCACCCATTACCCCTCTCCTTCCTCTCCCCATATGCAGAAAATATCTTATGCTAGAGCCACATGGCCATCAGGGACCAGCAACCCCTGTCTTTCTGCAGAGTCCCTCAAGAGTCCCAGACCTAGCTGATTTGGGAACATGTGTATGTCCTTATTGTAGGACTGATTCATATGGGCAACACATGAAAACACATGACCTATTAACAAGGTGAAAGAATATGCCTAACGACAACACGCAAAGCACAGCCTGAGTTCCATGGTATTATGTGTGGGCACTCAGGATTCTTCCAAGAGGGCAGTCTCATGGTGGACTCCCTCTGAGCCCAAAAACTTCTATGCTACCTTATGGAATGAGAATCCAGAAGGAGATACTGCTCCAAAAGGTTTGAATGGCAACAGCTGATCACTGGGAGTGCCAGTGGGGTGTATTTCTACCTCTACTCGGAGAATTTCTTTCCTATTCTGGCTTTTACCCACACTCTAGACATGATCCCATTACCACTGAAAGGGAGACCTCAGTTGTCCTCTAAAACAGAAAAAGAAGCAGAGATGTAAATGAGCAGGAAAGACCCTAGAGTTCTGGTTCTTCTCAGAGGGCCAAGGCCAGTTTTCTATCCTAAATAGCAATTAGCAATGTCTGAGATTTCCATGAGGCCTTCAGAGATCCATTTCCTTTTTCTCTTTACTCTGCCTTATCTTTAATTTTGTCAGCTGAGATAACCCAAAATATGAAGAAGCCCAACCAGCACAAGCGTATTTGAATCAACAGGCTGTAACAATTTTCCTTTCCTTTTTGTCATTTCAAAGTTTTCCTGGCTTTTTTCAGTGATCTTTTCCCTTTATGCAGAAAATCACTACATATTTTGAAATAACAGTGCCTGGCGAATCAACATTTTAATCCATTCATGTTACCTTCATGTACATATTCAGTTTTTGTAATGTGAAACAATAATCTAGATTGAATTTTATATTCCCTAAATCATATTTATTTTTCCAGTGACTCTTTGGAAATTCTACTTCTCATCCTCCCTCTTTTTATTTCCTCATACCTTGAACATTACCACTGGCAGCCTATAAATGCCCTTCCTCCTCTATCTCCGTTCTCGTTCAGTTATTTGCAAATAATCTATATACCCATACTCTCATACATGGGGTTTTTAAAATCAATTCTTGTCCCACAAAAGTGGGATAATTCCATATACATTTTGCTGCATCTTAACTTTCTGACTGAATAATGGAAATTTAGCTTGTTGGATACATCTTTAACTTATATTTTCTTATGGTTACATCCATTCCCATGGATGGATGTAACACAGTATATTCAATTATTTTCCTATTGCGGGACAACTTGCTGACTTTTTTCTTCTACAAGCACTTCTACAGGAAGAGATTTTTGGAGCATACATTCTAAGGCATCAAAGCTATTATTTTTATGTCATAGCCTTACAGGAATAGAATTTCTGGGTTGAAGAGTAGTATCTGGTAACAGATATTACCAGATTGCTTCACATTTGTGCCAGAAGTGTATGAGAATACTGTTTCACTGAACTCTGTACATGCACTGGATGCTATCACCTTAAAAATTTTACTAATATATTGGATAAGAATTAGTATTTCATAGTTAAAATTGATTGTCTTTACACATATGTATGGTTCAAGTCACTTGGATTTTGGATTTCCTTTTTTTTTTTTTTTTTTTTTGAGACAGAGTCTCACTCTCTTGCCCAGGCTGGAGCGCCGTAGTGTGATCTCG
>NW_016805950.1:0-780 GCF_001698545.2 Rhinopithecus bieti | reverse complement strand
ATCAATATCACGAAAATGGCCATACTGCCCAAAGTAATGTATAGATTCAATGCTATCCCAATCAAGCTACCATTGACTTTCTTCACAGATTTGGAAAAAAACTACTTTAAATTTCATATGGATGCCCTCTGTCACCACTGGTAAAAGTGAGAGCCCACATAGCCAAGACAATCCTAAGCAAAAAGAACAAAGCTGGAAACATCATACTACCTGACTTCAAACTATACTACAAGTCTACAGTAACAAAAACAGTATGGTATTGGTATCAAAACAGATATATAGACCAATGAAACAGAACAGAGACCTCAGAAATAATGCCACATATCTACAACCATCTGATCTTTGACAAACCTGACAAAACAAGCAATGGGAAAAGGATTCCCTATTTAATAAATGGTGTTGGGAAAACTGGCAAGCCATATGCAGAAAGCTGAAACTGGATCCCTTCCTTACACCTTATACAAAATTAACTCAAGATGGATTAAAGACTTAAACGTAAGACCTAAAACCATAAAACCCTAGAAGAACACCTAGGCAATACCATTCAGGACATAGGCATGGGTAAAGACTTCATGATGAAAACACCAAAAGCAATGGCAACAAAAGCCAAAATAGACAAATGGGATCTGATTAAACTAAAGAGCTTCTGCACAGGAAAAGAAACTATCACCAGAGTCAGCAGGCAACCTACAGAATGGGAGAAAAAATTTGCAATCTATTAATCTGATGAAGGGCTAATATCCAGAATCTACAAAGAACTTTAACAAATTTATGATAAAA
>NW_016805949.1:0-2969 GCF_001698545.2 Rhinopithecus bieti | reverse complement strand
CCAGCCTGGGCGACAGAGCGAGGCTCCGTCCAAAAAAAAAAAAAAAAAAAAGAAGCCAGCCAAAACCCACCGAAACCAAGATGGCCACGAGAGTGACCTCTGTTAGTCCTCATGCTACACTCCCACCAACGCCATGACAGTTTACAAATGCCACGGAAACATCAGGAAGTTACCCTATATGGTCTAAAAAGGGGAGGCATGAAAAATCCACCCCTTATTTAGCATATAATCAAGAAATAACCATAAAAATGGGCAACCCGCTGCTCTGTCTATGGAGTAGCCATTCTGTATTCCTTTACTTTCCTAATAAACTTGCTCTATATATTTTTTTGAGATGGAGTCTTGCTCTTGCCCCCAGGCTGGAGTGCAATGATGCAATCTCAGCTCACTGCAACCTCTGCCTCCCAGGTTTAAGCGATTCTCCTGCCTTAGCCTCCTGAGTTGCTGGGGTTACAGGTGCCCACCACCATGCTGGGCTAATTTTTGTATTTTTAGTAGAGATAAATGGGCTAATTTTTGTATTTTTAGTAGAGATGGAGTTTCACCACATTGGCCAGGCTGGTTTCCAACTCCTGACTTCAGGTGACTCACCCGGGTTGGCTGCCCAAAGTGCTGGGATTACAGGCGTGAGCCACCACGTTTGGCCTAATTTGCTTTCACTTTACTCTACTGACTAGCCTTGGCACGAGATCCAAGAACCCTCCCTCGGGGTCTGGATCCCAACCCCTTTCCGCTAACACTATGACCCTAACAGATTACCATTCAAAAATAAAGACAAGGAGGCACTGGCAGGAGAAAATCCAAGCTACCTGGTACAAAGCACTCAAAGTCTACTTCAACACAAATAATAGACCGGGCGCGGTGGCTCATGCCTGTAATCCCAGCACTTTGGAAGGCCAAGGTGGGTGGATCATGAGGTCAGGAGTTCGAGACCAGCTTGGCCAACATGGTGAAACCTCATCTCTACCAAAAACACAAAAATTTGCCGGGCATGGTGGCATGTGCCTGTAGTCCCAGCTATGCGGGAAGTTGAGGCAAGAGAATTATTGAACCTGGGAGGCAGAGGTTGCAGTGAGCCAAGATCGTGCCATCGCACTCTAGCCTGGGAGACAGAGCAAGGCTCCACCTCATAAATAAATAAATAAATAAATAAATAAATAAATAAAAATAATAACAGCTTCCTGAATAAATTCCTAGGTGAGTGTTCCTGTGGAACCTGGATCATCCTATTTCACTCTCACAAACTCTCCCGGTACAAATCTCTCCTACTCTGACTAGCCAAAGCACGGCCTCCTCGGTTAAAATGGGCAATAAAACCTAGTGACTAAGAGTGTGGGCTCTAGAATCAGAATGTGGGTTGAAATCCTACTTTTGCCACTCGCCTTTGGGTGCTATGCCTTCTCTGTACTTCTCAATTTCTCCTGTCACCGGTTAACTCTGTCCCTGGTCAACTGAACTACTTAGCCTCCTGCTACCTACTTCCCCTCATGGGATCAAATAAGAAAAATTTAAAAGATTCCACTGTTTGACACGTTAGTGGGGGATTGCACTTTGAGAACCATTTTGTTCACTAAATGATTAGGTAACTTTGGGCTTGGAGGTATCAAAAACAACTACAGATGAAGGCAGAAGATATTAAAGGTAATAATTACTGCATTCAAATGCAAATAACATCTACTGGCCCTAATTACCATATTCAAATGGAAATAACTCTACTGAGTTTCAAGCACAGTACCAGGCTCTTTCATATGTTTTTTCATTTAATCCTGAAACTAACTTTTGAGGTAGGCATTAGCCATGTGTCCATGTGTCCTGAAGATGAATAAACTGAAACCCAGAAAGTGTAAATGGCTTGATTGAAAAGGTACAACTAAAAAATAATAAAGCTTCAATCTCTACACATGAAGTCTCCTTTTTTTTGGAGACAGAGTTTCCTCTGTCACCCAGGCAAGAATACAGTGGTGCAATCTCAGTTCAGCTCACCTCACTGCAGCCTCCGCCTTTCAGGTTCAAGCGATTCTCCCACCTCAGCCTCCCGAGCAGCTGGCACTACAGGCACATACCACCACGCCTGGCTAATTTTTGTATTTTTAGTAGAGATGGGGTTTCACCATGTTGGCTAGTCTGGTCTCAAACTCCTGACATCATGTGTTCTGCCTGCTTTGGGCTCCCAAAGTGCTGGGATTACAGGCATCGGCCACCACGCTTGGCCAGCAGAATTTAAATACTTTTTTATTTCTTTTCTTTTTTAAGAATTGAGGCCTTGCTCTGTTGCCAAGGCTAGACTGCAGTGGCACGATCTTGGCCCACCGCAGCCTCAATTTCTGAGTTAAAGTGAGCCTCTTGCCTCAGCCTCCCCAGTAGTTGGGACTACAAATGTGCCACGCCATACCTGGTTAAGTTTTGTATTTTTTGTACAGATGGGGTCTCACCATGTTGCCAAGGCTGGTCGTAAACTCCTGGCCTCAAGAAATCCTCCCATCACAGCCTCCCAAAGCTCTGGGATTACAGGTGTGAGCCACTGCACCCAGCCTTAAATATCTTTTCTATGTGTCATGGAACTCTTTTCTGGAAGCTTTAATCTGCTAATCTATATATTTAGTTAACTAGGTATTTTAAGAATAGTCAAGAACACATAAGAAATTATACTGCTTTTTAGGCCAGGTGCAGTGGCTCACGCCTCTAATCCCAGCACTTTGGGAGGCTGAGGTGGGAGGTTCCCCTGAGGTCAGCAGTTTGAGACCAGCCTTGCCAACATAGTGAAACCCCGTCTCTACTAAAAAAACAAAGATTAACTGGATGTGGTGGTGCACGGCTGTAATCCCAGCTACTTGGGAGGCTGAGGCAGGAGAATGACTTGAATCTTGTAGGCAGAGGATGCAGTGAGCTGAGATCACGCCACTGCACTCCAGCCTGGGTGACAGAGAAAGGAAGGAAGGAAGGAAGGAAGGAAGGAAGGGAGGGAGGGA
>NW_016805948.1:0-463 GCF_001698545.2 Rhinopithecus bieti | reverse complement strand
AAAACAGTGCAACTAAACTGCTACATGAAAAGATGGTGTAACTCTGTGAGATGAATTCCCACATCAGAAATTCATTTCTCAGAAATCTTCTTTCTGGTTTTTATCTGAGGGTATTTTCTCTTTCACCATATTCCTCAATGTGCTCCCAAATATCCCATTACAGATTACATGAAAAATGTTTTAGTAAAGTTCCCAATGAAAAGAACGGTGTAACTCTGTGAGATGAATTCACACATCATAAAGAAGATTCTCAGAAAGCTTCTTTCTAGTTTTACTCTGAGGATATTCCCTTTGTGATGATAGGCTTCAATGCCATCCAAAATATCCCCTCTCAGATTCCCCAAAAACAGTGCTACCAAACTGCTCCATGAAAAGAATGGTGTAACTCTGTGAGATGAATTCACACATCACAAAGTTGTTTCTTGCAAAGCTTCTTTCTAGTTTTTATCAGAGGATATTTCCT
>NW_016805947.1:0-1076 GCF_001698545.2 Rhinopithecus bieti | reverse complement strand
TTAACTGTTGTTCAAAAATGTATCACCCATTTTTTCTCTTTTGGCAAAATTGCCTCACTCCTTTCTTTAGAGCTATGTTGCTCATCACTGAGCCTCTCAAATCATTTAACATCATTTTATATACCAAAAATCCATTGAGATAATTGATTGAAAAAGATAAAATTGCTCTTTTTTACAAGCTCTTTTGTTTGTTTTATTCTTTATAAAATGCTTCCTGTTACAATTCTTTAGCTATGTACTGAAGAACAAGTAGGATGTGATAGCTTCCACTCCTGTCCTCCTCCTCCTCCACTGTAACCTTGGGCCTTAGTGGAGCATTATTGTTTTGTTAGCTTGCCTCTACAATAATTTTCCTAAGCTTTCTGAAAAGCTTCAATGCTAAACAACAATGTAGACCATTCTTTCTTGCCATAGACGCTAATTGTGTTCTTCGTTGGGATCTTGCTGTCATAGCCACAATAACTGTGTCAATTGTGCGGGGAGGCTGGGTCACAGTGGTTATTGTGCAGAGTGATGAATGCTGCTTACTTGTGATGTGCTGCCGCCCGCATCTGTGGGTGAGAACACGCAGTTACTGTAATTTGCCTGGCAAGTGATCAGACTGGTGTAAAATAACATCATCTGTTAAGCAAGATAGCAGTCACAAAGAACTATTGACCTTTTAAAATATAGAATTTTTAATGAGAAACTTTGAATAATAGAGATTGAACATGTGAGAACAGCTACCTAGTGTGTGTTGCGTTATTAACCCCTAGTTTGTAGTGTATTCCGGAATCAAGTTGACCTGTATAGAAGAGAAGGAACTGGGAGTGCATGTCTGTGTTCTGGCTCCGACTGGGAAGAGCTGCTTAACCACTGTAAGTTACAGGTTGGATAAGTGACATATATGGTGTCAATTGGGAACCAGGCTTCACAGTTTCACGAAATGTGTGGATTCTGAAAGTGTTGTCATTGCGAATGTAGTTTCCTTGCCTGGTTCTTCCATATACTTAAGGAAAAGATATTTTTAATGTAATTGTTAGAATATGTTGGTACATAATGATTCTGAAGTAAAAGGAAATATATATATATATATA
>NW_016805946.1:0-504 GCF_001698545.2 Rhinopithecus bieti | reverse complement strand
TATACCCATATCTTTTATAACTGTTATGTCTATATTTTATAGGTATATCTATTATGTCTATATTTTATACCGATATCTATTATGTCTGTTTTTTATATCCATATCTATTATGTGTTTATTATACACCTGTATCTTTTATAACTTTTATGTCCATATTTCATAACTATATCTCTTATATCTATTATGTATATATTTTATACCTATATCTATTATGTCTAAATTTTATACCTCTATCTATTCTATTGTATCTATATTTTGTATCTATATCTTTTATGTCTATATTTTATACCTATATCTGTTATATCTATTATATCCATTTTTTATACCTATATCTATCACATCCATTATGTCTATACTTTTTACCTATATTTATCATATGTATTATGTCTATATTTTATATCTATATCTTCTATGTGTATATTTTATACCTATATCTGTTATATCTATTATATCTATTTTTTATACCTATATCTATCACATCCATTATGTCTATACTTTTACCTA
>NW_016805945.1:0-2042 GCF_001698545.2 Rhinopithecus bieti | reverse complement strand
TAAAACAACCTACCTTTTGTAGGGTAAACGTCACTAGGTCAGAGATATTATCCTTTCTGTCGAATTTTACTTGCTACGACTTTAACATTTTTGAGTATGATCATAAGGAATATTGGTCTGGAATTTTTTCTTTTTTTTTTTTTTTTTCTGAGACGGAGTCTCGCTCTGTCGCCCAGGCTGGAGTGCAGTGGCGCAATCTCGGCTCACTGCAAGCTCCACCTCAAGGGTTCATGCCATTCTCTTGCCTCAGCCTCCCAAGTAGCTGGAACAACAGGCACCAGCCACCATGCCCTGCTAATTTTTTGTATTTTTAGTAGAGACGGGGTTTCACCGTGTTAGCCAGAATGGTCTCGATCTCCTGACCTTGTGATCCGCCCACCTTGGCCTCCCAAAGTGCTGGATTACAAGCGTGAGCCACTGTACCCGGCCTGGAATTGTCTTTTTTTTTTATAATAACCTTATTAGGTTTTCATGTCAGTATTATACTCATCTTATGTGTTCCCTTTTCCTCTATTTTCTGAAAGAGTTTGTGTAAAATTGATCTTATTTCTTCCTCACTGGTGAAGTCATCTGCGCCTATAGTTTTTTTTTTTCTTCTTTGTTTTTAATTAGCTATTACCAGTTTTTTTTAATATTTAAGAATAATTTTGGTTTTCTTCTTACTATTTTTTCCGTTTTAGATTTTATTTACTCTTCTTCCAGTTTCTCAAGGTAGAAGCTTAGATTATTGATACATCCTCATTTTTTTAGTATAAGCATTTAAAACAAATTTTACTGTTATTTCTATGTTAGATGTATCTCACTAATTTTATGTTGCACTTTCATTATCAAATCAGTTCAAAATACTTTCTAATTTCCTTTGTGATTTATTTAAAAGTGTGTTACGTAATTTAAACATTTAGGAATCTTTCATGCATCTAATATAGTTCTGTTATGGTCAGTAATATACAGTGTGTCATTTCAGGTTTTGAAATTGAGACTTATTTTATGACTGATATCAGTTTTTAATGTTGGGCTTTTGATTAGCCTAGTTAGGTTTTTGATTACTGATTGGAGATTTAATAAGAGTTACAGGGGCATATATCCCCAAATCAAGATGTAATAATGATGGAACTCAGTATTGTCACTACTTAGTATCTCTAGCATCTGACTAATTATGTTCTTTACAGTCAGGGTTTAGGGTAGTTTATGGCCAAATTCTGAGACCCCATCAGGACTTTTTTTCCGTATTGACATCTGTGTTTGCTTGATCAATAGCTTTTTTTAATAAAATAATTTTTATTTTCTATTAATGTCTTCAACATTTTTAGCGATAACAGGAAGGCTGATTTACAAGAGTTTATCATACATATTGTACTGGTAAGCAATTAAGTCAGGGAGATCTGAGTTTAAATACAGTTATTAGCTGCTTCCATGACCTTAGCCAAATTACTTAACCTCCCTGAGCCTTAATTTTCTCATTTGTAAAATGAGGATGACATCAGTACTTTAGTAGAATTAAGTTAAATGTGTAGTATTTAACAAAATAAGGTGTACACCTAGTCTGTGCTGATTAGTAAAAAATACCACAGTCTTTCAGAGTGGTAGATCTTTAAAAATAATAATAATAATAACCTCTAGGAAATAGGAATGGAAGTGGGAGGGAATAGGGCAAATAACTGTTGCTTTTCATAAGAAATAATAGAAGATGATGTGCAGTAGTTTTATATTTTATCCATGTGTCACTTCCTTTTCTTGAAAACAATACAAATCTTTTAAAATGTGAGTTTCACATTTTAAGTTTCTGTATTTGTGAAAGACTTTTAAATTTTGTGAAAATTCAGTTAACATTTTATAAAATCAAAACTTTAAGGCACATAACATGAATTTCTTGCTCTAATAGGTCCTATTGGTCATATTTCTGATTCTAAAGTTTGTATTGTCAACAACTAAAGACAGGAGTGTTGACTAATTTCAGTAACCTGTCTTTGTGACTCCATTTTCTCATCTATAAAATCAGGATAAACTTTGTTTTAATTCATTTTTGCTATTGGGAGTAGATG
>NW_016805944.1:2467813-2469052 GCF_001698545.2 Rhinopithecus bieti | reverse complement strand
ATGTCAGTTTCTAAATGTTTATGGAAATAAAAAATTCCCTTTTATGAAAAAAAGAAAGAAAAATTTCAAAGGAAAATAATATTATGTGACACTTGAAAGCTATATGAAATTCAGATTTCATTATCCATAGACACAGTTTTATTGCAACACAGCCATACTCATTTGTCTGCATATTGCCTGTGGCTAATTTTGAGCTACTTTAGCAGATTTGAGTAGTGGCAGCAGATATCATATGCCCTATAAAGCATCAAATATTTAATGTCTTTGGTACATAATCATCGAGTAGTTAAAGAAATTTGTTGATCCCTCAGTTAATATATAATAATATGTAGGAGAGATGAGTACTGTAGGAAATGAGACTCTATAGAAGGTTAGCATATTTTACTGGTCATGAATTCAGGACCTTGGGAAAGTCTTGGACAGTCTAAGACATGGAAATTACAAGGCAGAAACAAGTGCAGTAAAGATAGGACAAAAACAAGTGATAGTGACGTAAGTTTGTTCCTGTGTCAAAGACAAAATAATTGGGGACCGTATAGTACTTCTAAACGGTAATTACATGAGCTCACCACAACTCCACTGCTCTGGTTGTGTTTATCAATATGCTTTAAAAAACTAAATTTTTACGTTTCTAGCTTTTGTACATTTTATATTCAGAACATAGCAAATTTATCATCAAAGGATAAGGAAACAGTGTGGCTACAATTCGAGAAAACTGTCAGGTCTTAATTTCCTAAACATCAGTGTAACAATGAGTTCGCAAAGTAGTCATTTGACATATTAAAACTTCTATTTTAATACTTATTAAATACCAAAGTCTACAAAATCACCACAAGTGTATCAAAATTGATATTCTTTAAAATATATGCTAATTTGTTTTACTAGAGTAATCGTTTTGCTATTTATGTGTCCTATAACATCATGTTGTATACCTTAAATATGCAAAATAAAATTAATTTTAAAAAGATTTGTTAAAAGAAATATAAGAGCTTATAGTGATTGTGACAATGGGTAATTCAAAATGATTAAAACCCATAATTATTTGGTTGAGACTCATAATTCTTTAGAGAACACCCATATATATGTGTGTGCATTTATTTCCCAAATATAATAACTTGTCTACATTTTTTGGTAATATTTGTGAAAGAAAGAAAGAAAGGCTCAAGTTATTAAAAGCACAAAGGCAGAAATAACAAGACTATATAAATGGAAAGTTCACCATTTTTTCTCCTAAAATAA
>NW_016805944.1:2466195-2467320 GCF_001698545.2 Rhinopithecus bieti | reverse complement strand
TAAGTGTTTATCTAGTTGATTATTTTTATTATCAGTCCTAAAACTTTATATCCTCTTACTATAGATAATGTTCACCATTGAGATGGAAGTTACATACTTCTAAACTTTCCTATCCTACAGCTGGGGTCAGCAAACATTTTCTATAAATGACCAGATAGTAAATATTTTAGGGTTTTCAGTTTATGCAGTCTCTGTTACAACTACTCAGTTCTGTCAAAGTAGCTCTAGAGATGCTATAGATTATAAGTAAAAGAAAAAAGTGTCTGTGTTCCAATAAAAATCTGTCTCCAAAAATATACAATGAGACATTATGTCAGCAAGGGGCCTGTCCCTCAACTGAAACATCGAAAATTAAGCAAAACTGTCAGAATCAATTTTCCCAATGTCTGAAAATATTCAAAGAGTGTACCAACAAACTAAATGCTGAATCAAGGAAAAGACAACTTAAAAATGACAAGAAACCTTTGTGATGTTTTTACTTTCCCTTGCCTCACCTACTTCCCTGGCAGTCTTGAAGACAGCAACCCACATTCCTAGTGTAGAACACTGGCCCTAGGTTATGAAATGAGTAAAGCACAAATTATTAAAAACTCTTGTGTTTAGATAGATTTCTTAAACAATAATAATAATAATTTGTGTTTGTCTGTTTTGACCTGTCTGAGGGTTACCTGAATGAATGGCCCGAGGTACTTGCTTTTGTTTCACAGAACTCAGAATTCTCTCAGTGCAGACCACAACTATGCAGAGGATATTTCTTCAAAACATTATAAAGCAATTGAACGATTCATTGCCAACTGCAGCAAAACATTATAGTCAAGGGAAACAACAGAAAAGCTGAAGCCTGGGAGGAAAAGCTGGAGAGAGTTTCTTTGGGAATTAGGGAATTGAAAAGTGCCTTCATATACCAGAGAACACAGAAAGGAACACGCGAAAACAGAGTAGGACACGTGCTCAGACAAGACAGAAGGCCCAAAGCTTTCACCTTGCACTGATCCCTGGGTTCAGGGCAGCAGGACGTGAAGGCTTAGAGTTGAAAACGGCTAGATTAAGCATTAAAATGATGCATCAACATAGAGCCAATCTTGTCAGAATAGGAAAAAAATATTTTTTCATTTTTTTCTTTTA
>NW_016805944.1:2451636-2465470 GCF_001698545.2 Rhinopithecus bieti | reverse complement strand
AAAAAAAAAAAAAAAAAAAAAAAAAAAAAAAAAAAAAAAAAAAAAAAAAATTACTGGAGAGTTTTAAAAGTGGATTTGAAGAGACAGAAGAAATAAAATCAACAAATTTGAAGATAGGTCACAATTACCCAGTGTAAGCAACAGAAAAATGAAACAAGGAAGAAAAATAAGAGAGCTAAAATACCTGTGTGACACCTAAAACACACCAATGTAAACATAAAACGTCTCACAAAGTGGAGAGAAAGAACAAAAACACAAATAGTATTTGATCAGAAACAATATTTTCAATAATGAGGACAACAACTTAGCTGACACTCAATACTTACACAGATGTAAACAGAATGCTTCACCCAACAGCAGCAGAATACACATTTTTCTCAATTGCACATGGAACATTCTTGAGAATAGCCCATACGTCAAGTAAAAAATATATTTCAATAAATGTTGAAATATTATGATATTTTGAAGTTTCTTCCACAAGCACGATAGAATGGAACTAGAAATTAATAACAGAAGGAAAACCGGAAAATTCGTAAATATGTGGAAATGAGACAACACACCCTTAACCAATGAGTAAAATAAGAAACCACAAGAGAAATTTAAAAGTACTTAAAGATAAATGAAAATGCAAACACAGAATACTAAAATTTATGAGATTTAATAAAAATTAAGCTTAGATGGAAATGTATAGCAATAAATGTGCATAATAACAAACAAGAAATATCTCAGATCAATAACCTGATTTTATACCTCAAGGAACTAGAAAAATAAGAGTAAACTAAATCTAATGCTAGTAGAAGGAAGGACATCATAAAGATGACAACAGACATTCTAAAAAGAAAATAGAAAACAATAGACAAAATGAACAAATCCAAAATTTGGGTTTTGACAAAATTGATAAAGTTTTAACTAGATTGACTTATAAAGGAGAAAAGACTGAAATAATTACACAGTCAAAATGTTAATTATAGATTAATAAATACACAAATTATGGTACATAAATACAGTTAAATATTTGCCAGAAATAAAAGGAAATGATGTACTGATTATAACATGGATGAACCTCAAAAATATGCTAAGTGAAAGAAGCTGGACAGAAAATTCACATACTATGTAATTGGATTGATATAGAATATACAGAATAGGTAAATCCATATAACCAGAAGCACATTGGTGGTTGCCAGCATCTGGAGGAAGGGTGAATGGAGAGTGACTGCTTAGTAAGCACAAGGTATCTTTGGGAGGGTGATGAAAATGCTTTACACTTGATAGAGGTGGTGGTTTGCACCACATTGTGAACGTAGTCATTGCCACTAAATTGTGTCCTTTAAAATGGTTAATCTTATGTTACATGACTTGCTCTTCAACAAACAAACAACAAAAAAATTGACAGCTAGATTTGACTTTTAGGCATACTTTGATGATTCCAGCATTAAATGTGTGTGTGTGTGTGTGTGTGTGTGTGTGTGTGTGTGTTATAAACACACATACATACATATATACACAAATACACATATTAAAAAGTGTGTGTCTCTATATATGTATGTATACATATATATATATATATATACACATTTTTTCTCTGAACTAGAATATTTCAGAACTATATTGTATTTTAAAACGTGTTTTAGCCATAGTCCAGTAATATTTGGAGTAAACTTTTAATGATCAATAATAAGTATAAATTCTGAAAGATAAAGGTTCTGTATAGTTTAATGAAAGGATGGCTATGGCCTTATACTCCCATTTTATTTTTGATACTTAAGGTATTATAGGTGCTACAGTTGAATTAATGTGTTGCATTTATGGGGATTTTTCCTTCTATGAAGGAGCACATAATATGCCAACATTGTAGTGGGCTCTAAGAATAATTATTTAATTTTCTATGAAGTATATGACTTCTTTTCTTAATAATTTTTTATAACTTTTGATTATATGTGGTCAAAACTTCTATGAGTACTTAGAGTGTGCACTCTCTTCTATTTTCTAGGAAGCATATATTGAATTCAAGAGAATGCAGGCTTCCCAGGAGCTCAATAAATAATAATCTTCTTCTCTTTATTTCTTTTTGGAATCAGGAGTTACATCAGAAAAAAACTGTAATAATTCATTTAGATATAACGGTATTTGAGGAGGAGAATTAAACAAAATAAAATTTGAATATTTATAGTAGTTTTTATCTTATTCTTTTACGCAAAGTAAAAAACAGCAGAGATTTGGAGATGGCAGAATTTAAACCAAGGAATATAGCTCATCTTTTCTTTAAACATAAATAGTATTTTAACCACATAAAATGTATGAGAACACAAACTTATCAAAACATCTGAACACCTATCTATAACAGATATATATATATTTATTGGGGCAAATATATGAATGCAGAAAGAAAATAAAATAATTTATATCCCATATATCATTGCAAAAAAAGAACAAATATTTAGGGTTTTATATTCCTGCTGTTGAAGAGAAATATTATGTTCTTTAGAAGTTTTTATTCATATTTGCAGTTTTTTGTTTTTATTATGAGTACAGGCATACCTCATTTTATTGTGCTTTGCTTTACTGGGTTTCACAGACACTACATTTTTAACAAATTTAAAATTTATGACAACCTTGCATTGGCCAAGCCTATTAGTGCCATTTTTCTAATAGCATATGCTCACTCTGTGTCTTTGTTACATTTTGATAATGCTTACAATATTTCAAATATTTTCATTATTATTATATCTGTTATGATGATCTCTGACTAGTTATTTTTGATGTTGCTATTGTAATTGTTTTGAGATGCCACAAATTATGGCCTTATTTGATAGATATTGTATGGTCTTCTCTCCGTTCCATCAAGTGGCCGTTCCTCAGTCTCTTTCTTTCTCCATGGACGGCCCTATTTTCTGAGACACAACAACATTAAAATTAGAACAATTAATAACCCTGCAATGATCTTTGGGTATTCAAGTAAAAGAAGAGTCACATATCTCTCACTTTTAATCAAAAGCTAGAAATGATTACACTTAATGAGGTAAGCAGGCCTAAAGCCTAAAGCCAAGATAGGCTGAAGGCCAAGACAGGCTGAAAGCTAGATTTCTTGCATCGAGCAGCCACTTTGTGAATGTAAAGGAAAAATTCTTGAAGGAGATTAAAAGTGCTGTTGCAGGGAACACACAAATGACAAAAAGGTAAACCACACACACACACACACACACACACACACACACACACAGAGGCTTATTGCTGGTATGAAGAGTTTGAGTAATATAGATAGAAAATCCAAGCAGACACAGCATTCCCTTAAACTAAAGCCTAGCCAGACCAATGCCCTAACTCTCATCAAGTCTATAAAAGCTGAGAGGTGAGGAAGCTGCAGAAGTAAAGTATGAAGGTAGCAGAGGTTTGTTTATGAGATTTAAGGAAAGAAGTTATTTCTAGAATATAAAATTGCAAGGTGAAACAGCAAGTGCTTATGTAGAAGCTGCAACAAATTATTCGGAAGGTCTAGCTAAGATCATTTATGAGTGTGGCTACACTAAGCAACAGATTTCCAGTGTAGATTAAATAGCCTTACCTTGGAAGAAGATGCCATCTAGGATTTTAATAGCTAGACATAAGTGAATGTCTGGCTTTGAAACTTCAAAAGATAGGCTCACTTTCTTGTTAGCTGGTGATTTTAAGTTGAAGCCAATGCTCATTTACTATTTCAAAAACCCTAGGGCTCTTAAAAATGATGCTAAACCTACTCTGCCTGTGTTCTATAAATGGAACAACGACGCCTGGGTGACCGTATATCTGTTTACAGCATGGTTCACTGAACACGTTAAGTGCACTGTTGAGATTTACTGGGTAGAAAAAAATTCCTTTAAAAATATTACTGCCCATTGACATTGCACTTCATTACACAAAAGCTCTAATGAAGATGTGCAAAGAGATTAATGTTGTTTTCATGCCATTCTAGATGCCCTTAAGAACATTTGTGATTCATTGGAGAAGGTCAAAATGGCAACATTAACAGGAGTTTGGAAGAAGTTGATTCCAACCTTCACTGATGACTTTGAGGGGTTCAAGATTTCAATGGAGGATGTAACTGCAGATGTGGTGGGAATAACAAGATAATTATAGAAGTGGAGTCTGAAGATATGACTGAATTATTGCAATTTTGTGATAAAACTTTAATGGATGAAGAGCTGCTTCTTATGGGTGAGCAAAGAAAGTAGTTTCTTCAGATGGAATCAGCTCTTGGTGAAGATGCTGTGTAGAAGTGACACTGTTGAAATGACAGCAAGGGATTTTGAATATTACATGAGCTTAATTGTAAAGTAGTGCCAGGATTTGAGAGAGGATGGTCTCCAATTTTGGAAAAAAAATCTGTGGAGAAAATGCTATTAAATAGCATAGGATTCTACAGAGAAATGTTTCATGAAAGGAAGAGTCAATCAATGTGGCAAACTTCATTGCTGTCTTACGTTCAGAAATTGTTATAGCTGCCCTAATCTTTAGCAAACACCACCCTGCTTAGGCAACAGCCATCAACATCAAGGCAAGACCCTTTACCAGCCAAAAGATTGAAATTTCCTGAAGCCTCTTATGACTGTCAACATTTTCCAGCAAAAAAAAGTGTTTTTAAATTGAGGTACTTTTTTTTGTTTTGAGATACAATACCTTTGAACACAATAGACTACAGTATATTGTAAACATACATTTTATATGCATTGAGAAACCAAAAAAAGTGTGGCATGCTTTATTACTGTATTCCCTTTATTGTGGTGGTCTGGAACTGAATCCCCAATATCTCTGAGGTATGCCTATATATTTAAAGTCATTTAAAGTATTAGGCAATCACTGTATGTTATTTAATGTACTCAATTAGCTATTACTACCTTCGTATTTAAAAAATTTTTTTAAAGTAATCCTAAGGAAAAAGAACAAAACCAGAGGCCTCATATTACTCAACTTCAAACTATGCTATACAACTACAGTAACCAAAACAACATTGGAAGGATACAAAAACAGACACACAGACAAATGGAACAGAATGGAGAACCCAGAAACAAAGTTACACATCTACTACACCCATGTGATCGTCAACAAAATCAACAAAAATAAGCAATGAGGAAAAGACTCCCTATTCAATAAACAGTGATGGCATAGCTGGCCAGTCATATGCAGATGCATAAAACAGGACTCCCTGGCCGGGTGCAGTGGCTCCGCCTGTAATCCCAGCACTCTGGGAGGACAAGGCAGGTGGATCATGAGGTCAGGAGATTAAGACCATCCTGGCTAACACAGCAAAACCCCGTCTCTACTAAAAATACAAAAAATTAGCTGGGCTTGGTGGTGGGCACCTGTAGTCCCAGCTACTTGGGAGTCTGAGGCAGGAGAATAGCATGAACCTGGGAAGCGGAGCTTGTAGCAAGCTGAGATTGTGCCACTGCACTCCAGCCTGGGCCACAGAGCAAGACTCCATCTCAAAAAAAAAAAAAAAGAAAAGGAAAGAAAAAAGAAATTAACCCAAGATAGACTAACGATTTTAATGTATCTGCCTTGTTGGAGCAGTAGTCAGCATGTCAGTCTCATCATCTGAATATTTAAATGTAAGGCCTCAAGCTATACAAATTCTGGAAAACAAACCTAGAAAATACCATTCCAGACATTGGCCTTCGGAAATAATTTATGGCTAAGTCTTCAAAGGCAATTGCAACAAAAGCAAAAATTGACAAGTGAGACCTAATTAAACTAAAGAACTTCTGCACTTCAAAAGAACTATCAACAGAGTTAACAGAAAACCTACAGAATGGGAAAAACATTAACAAACTACGCATTCAATAAAGGTTTAATATCCAGTATTTATAAGAAGTTTAAACAATTTGACAAGCAAAATCAAATAATCTCATTAAAATGGGCAAAAGACATGAACAGACACTTTTCAAAAGAAGATATACAAGTGATCAACAATCATATGAAAAAGTACTCCACACCCACTGATCATCAGAGAAATACAAATCAAAACCACAATGAGATACCATCTCATACCTGTCAGAATGGCTATTATTAATTTTTTTCTTTTTTTTAAGGAAACACAGATTCTCTGCATGGCTGCAGAGAAAAGAGAATGCTTGTACACTGTTAATGGGAATGCAAATTAGTTTAGCCACCGTCGAATGCAGTTAGGAGATTTTTAAAATAACTTAAAACAGAACCACTACTTAACCCAGTAATCCCATTACTGGGTATCCAAAAGAAAATAAATTGTTCGACTGAAATGTCACATTCATTCATATGTTTATCACATATTTATAAGAGCAAAGACATGGAATCAATCTGGGTGACCATCAATGGTGCATTGATTAAACAAAATGTAGTGCATATACACCATGGAATACTACACAGCTTTCAAAAAGAACAAAATCATTTCCTTTGCAGCAGTATTGCTGTAGCTGGAAGCCATTATTCCCACTTATAACTAGGAGATAAAGATTGGTTACTCAGGGATATAAAAATGATAGACACTGGGGACTACTAAAGAGGGGAGACAAGGAGGAAACCAAAAGTTGAAAAACTAATTTTGGGTGCTATTCTCAGTTCCTGGGTGACAGGATGAATTGTACCCCAAATCTTAGTATCATACAAATACTTAGGTAACCAACCTGCACATGTATCTTCAAAACTAAAATAAAGGCTGAAATTATAAAAAGAGAAAATTATAATCTTTTAATCTGCAAAAAAATGCAATTTAAAAATTTGTTTAACTATATATATATATTTATATATTCTACTTATATGTTCCAGTTATCCTCTTTCTACTTATCTTCATGATTTAGTTTTTTGTATTTTTTTTTTTTTTAGTGGAGACGGGGTTTCACCGTGTTAGCCAGGATGGTCTCGATCTCCTGACCTCGTGATCCGCCCGTCTCGGCCTCCCAAAGTGCTGGGATTACAGGCTTGAGCCACCGCGCCCGGCCCTTATCTTCATGATTTAGAAATTGATGTATTGCTTACAAATTATTTCATCATAAGACACATTCTTGATCATAAAGTCAAATAGGTGATATTCTAGCAATCAAATTACTTTTTTGTTGTTTTATTAATTACCATTTATTACTTTTGCAATCCCTGAGGCGTTAGAAGTACTTTCTATGGTTCCTAGATTTTGTATTACAAAGCTCATGTGTTTCACAATTCAGTAAGTCCTCAGGGATATACGACACTCAACTACAGTCTTGTAAGGAATAGTACAAAGCTTCACACTGAGATGGCAAAATGTACCCACACTTCCCAGCTCTGCTCCGAGTTTCTCCTGATTATGATCAATAACATATAAAATGGGGAAATTTATTGTTGGTCCAAAGGGAAACCAACCACACAGTTGTCTGCTTGTAAGTACACTGAGAAATGTCTATGAGGTATGATAGCAATAAGGCAGTATTAGGTGGAATTCCTCAAATCCCAGCTGGGTAAAAGTAGGGGTAACACGTTTCTGTAGAAGCTCACTCGCTCCCCTAGCTATTCAATGTAGTGTTCTTTGTGGTATTAAGATCTTAATATGAATGAGACTGATATAGCTGTTGAACTCCTCTTCAGATGACCCCATCAATTTTGTTCTCCCCTGCATGAAGTCTGCAATAATTAGAAGCTGAAATATATATCTCTTTCAAAACTCAACAACTGCCACAAACAGAAGACTGTGGGGCAGTAACTTTGACAAGCAGAAGACAAGTAAATGAGGTTTCTCTTGGTAAGAGACCCAGAATGACAATGATTATTCTGTCTGTAAAATCAGTTATACCCTAAGTTGTTGAACAGTAGAAGTTGATCAATGAATGATTGCATAAATAAATTAATTAGTTTATAAGATCAATAAAGGACATGAATGGATATGTATAAAATATGTTTCCTTTCTTGGTTTAATCTTACACTCATGAAAAAAATAAAACCATTTGACTATAAACCAACACTAAATCCATTACTAAGATAATGACAAAGAAGAAAATAAGAGAACAAGAAGAAAATACAAATTACAAAATTCAGAATGGTGAAGGAGTCAACAAAAGCCACATTTCTGCTATTCTCCTAAACTCAGGGGAAAAAAAGAATTAATAATAATTTTTTTAAAAAAAATGGCAAACAATATGGAAAACAGCACCTGGAGATCTAACAAAATTAGAAAACATGGAAAACAATAGAAATAAATATTCAAAAGGTATTAAGGAAAAAAATTAGAAAACATTGATTCTATAGACAAAATTCTCATTGACCAATAGAAAAAAAAATTGAAATTCTATCTGGACATAACTGGAATAAAATTTGGTTCCAAGACAAAGGAACTTAATATTACCTTCATATAAAAAATATTAGCCATGGAGAAACATAAAAGATTAGGAAACATAATGTCTTAAGCTTTTTTTCTATAATATTAAAAGAAGAGGCCAATGGAGAAATCACAAAAAACCTTTGTGGTGAAAACATATAGGCTTGTACTCAGCTAAGTAACCCCTGATGTTCAAAGTTTGCTTCAAGAAGCAGAGTATGGCTATCACCTGGGACAGTGTTAAGGATCCAGACCTACTGGACCAGAATCTGCATTTAATGTGATCTCCAGTTGTTCCATGTTCACATCGAGTTTGAGAAGCACAGCACTAGGGCATACTGTGTGTGTGTGTGTGTGTGTGTGTGTCTATGTACAGATACGTATTTATTTCATGTTTCATCAACTGATTCAGAATTTATTTTCATAGGGTTCATTTGAAATCTACAGATTAAGAATACTGTTGAAACGTTATATTGGGATAACATTCAGTATGTAAGTCATTATAAACAAATGAAAACAAACAAAACTCTGAATGATTGTCAATTCATTTCCTTTGCAGTACAGACTTATGTTCTTCATTCTTGTTCTGAAAATATTTACTCCTAAAAGAAGCATTCAGCTACCTATATTTTAGTTTTATTAGAAAATCCAAATGGATTTGGAAGTCAAAAGTGCTTTTTTTCTATTTTAGAATCAACATAAACTATGCTAACAGAATAAAACCATGCATTTTATATATTGCATGCCATATAATGGAGGCTAGCTAAAATTATNAATTATTTCATCATAAGACACATTCTTGATCATAAAGTCAAATAGGTGATATTCTAGCAATCAAATTACTTTTTTGTTGTTTTATTAATTACCATTTATTACTTTTGCAATCCCTGAGGCGTTAGAAGTACTTTCTATGGTTCCTAGATTTTGTATTACAAAGCTCATGTGTTTCACAATTCAGTAAGTCCTCAGGGATATACGACACTCAACTACAGTCTTGTAAGGAATAGTACAAAGCTTCACACTGAGATGGCAAAATGTACCCACACTTCCCAGCTCTGCTCCGAGTTTCTCCTGATTATGATCAATAACATATAAAAATGGGGGAAATTTATTGTTGGTCCAAAGGGAAACCAACCACACAGTTGTCTGCTTGTAAGTACACTGAGAAATGTCTATGAGGTATGATAGCAATAAGGCAGTATTAGGTGGAATTCCTCAAATCCCAGCTGGGTAAAAGTAGGGGTAACACGTTTCTGTAGAAGCTCACTCGCTCCCCCTAGCTATTCAATGTAGTGTTCTTTGTGGTATTAAGATCTTAATATGAATGAGACTGATATAGCTGTTGAACTCCTCTTCAGATGACCCCATCAATTTTGTTCTCCCCTGCATGAAGTCTGCAATAATTAGAAGCTGAAATATATATCTCTTTCAAAACTCAACAACTGCCACAAACAGAAGACTGTGGGGCAGTAACTTTGACAAGCAGAAGACAAGTAAATGAGGTTTCTCTTGGTAAGAGACCCAGAATGACAATGATTATTCTGTCTGTAAAATCAGTTATACCCTAAGTTGTTGAACAGTAGAAGTTGATCAATGAATGATTGCATAAATAAATTAATTAGTTTATAAGATCAATAAAGGACATGAATGGATATGTATAAAATATGTTTCCTTTCTTGGTTTAATCTTACACTCATGAAAAAAATAAAAACCATTTGACTATAAACCAACACTAAATCCATTACTAAGATAATGACAAAGAAGAAAATAAGAGAACAAGAAGAAAATACAAATTACAAAATTCAGAATGGTGAAGGAGTCAACAAAAAGCCACATTTCTGCTATTCTCCTAAACTCAGGGGAAAAAAAGAATTAATAATAATTTTTTTTAAAAAAATGGCAAACAATATGGAAAACAGCACCTGGAGATCTAACAAAATTAGAAAACATGGAAAAACAATAGAAATAAATATTCAAAAGGTATTAAGGAAAAAAATTAGAAAACATTGATTCTATAGACAAAATTCTCATTGACCAATAGAAAAAAAAATTGAAATTCTATCTGGACATAACTGGAATAAAATTTGGTTCCAAGACAAAGGAACTTAATATTACCTTCATATAAAAAATATTAGCCATGGAGAAACATAAAAAGATTAGGAAACATAATGTCTTAAGCTTTTTTTCTATAATATTAAAAAGAAGAGGCCAATGGAGAAATCACAAAAAACCTTTGTGGTGAAAACATATAGGCTTGTACTCAGCTAAGTAACCCCTGATGTTCAAAGTTTGCTTCAAGAAGCAGAGTATGGCTATCACCTGGGACAGTGTTAAGGATCCAGACCTACTGGACCAGAATCTGCATTTAATGTGATCTCCAGTTGTTCCATGTTCACATCGAGTTTGAGAAGCACAGCACTAGGGCATACTGTGTGTGTGTGTGTGTGTGTGTGTGTCTATGTACAGATACGTATTTATTTCATGTTTCATCAACTGATTCAGAATTTATTTTCATAGGGTTCATTTGAAATCTACAGATTAAGAATACTGTTGAAACGTTATATTGGGATAACATTCAGTATGTAAGTCATTATAAACAAATGAAAACAAACAAAACTCTGAATGATTGTCAATTCATTTCCTTTGCAGTACAGACTTATGTTCTTCATTCTTGTTCTGAAAATATTTACTCCTAAAAAGAAGCATTCAGCTACCTATATTTTAGTTTTTATTAGAAAATCCAAATGGATTTGGAAGTCAAAAAGTGCTTTTTTTCTATTTTTAGAATCAACATAAACTATGCTAACAGAATAAAACCATGCATTTTATATATTGCATGCCATATAATGGAGGCTAGCTAAAATTATAGTCATTTATTTTTCAAAGTATTCAATACTCTGGTATAGAAAGACATGTTATCTTTGTTCCTGGTCTATTATAATAAATATATTAAGATTTATTTAGAAAAAAATATTTTATGTTAGAACGTGAAGATTTCTATTTTAATAAAATGAATTTAGAGATGACCAGAAAATAATTTAGACATCTCTGAAAAATATACCAAGACATCAAAATTTCTTTCCAGAAATACCATGTGTTGGCTTTTTAAAAATAGATTTTAACATTTTTTCATAAATGTAAGATGAAATCATGAGAACACACAAATTTATATATTCATGTATTGTTTTATCATTTATTGACTCATTTTAAAACTGTTAAACATCATCATTTGGAATTAAATTAACCCCTACTGTTTAACAGCTTGTAGCATAATTTCATTGAGACTGAAATAAAAATTGTGTTGCAAAAGCTCCACCAGTAATTGTCTGAGGTGCTAGGTATCACTAACATAAGGTGAATTTAAGTCATGATATTACAGGGAAGAGCTTAGGAAGAACATCACTTTAAAGTGATCATATTAAAAAATATCATTCCTCATCCCAATAAATGAAACAAGAAGTTACACTTATGTAGTCTTTCAAATGCTTCGTAATTTTCTTCCATGTTTGTGTATGTGTGTGCATGTATTAACAGACTAAGTCACACCAATTCCTACACCATCCTCACACACCAAACCCTCTATAGCAAGTGCTATAAAAGCTTCTTCTAAGTGAAGTGCACTATTATAGTTGGCCGTCTGTATCTGTGGGCTCCACATCCATGGATTCAGTCAACCATTAATGTGAATGGAAAATTTTAGAAATTAATAAAGACATGAATTCAAATAACGTAATAAAAATAACACGAAAACAGTACAACAGCTATTCACATTAGCATTTGCATTGTATTAGGCATTATAAGTAATCTAAGGGTGATTTGATGTGTATGGGAGAATGTACATAGCTTATATGTAAATACTACGGCATTTTATATAAGGGACTTCAACATCCATGGATTTTGCTATCCACAGGGGTCCTGGAAACAATCCCCCAAGGTAAAGAAAGACAATTGTATTCATATTTACTTTTAATCATACACCTCTTTCTTTAGTGTGTTTTGTCTTCCACATTCTATGCTGGTTTTTTGTTACCTGCGACTTTAATTTGCAAAATCTGTATGAATAAGACATAACCCACTTATTTGTTTGCAAATTGTGCAATTTTTGTTGTTTTAAAGCATAACTTAAATGTTTCATTAGGGCAGATATCTTTTAGGGAGTCAGAAGTTCAGGGGTCTTATATCATGGGCAACTTATTGATTTCAATCAAAGGAATAAAGTGCCATTATTCAATTTATACAAATATAAATATAAAATTGTTTATTATGTACACTTTTTAAATTAAAGCTGACATAAAACTCCCGGCTAAAGAATACAAGAGAAATTGTTTTTCTCAGATAAGTAAACGGTCCACAAGCTTCAGGCACAATTGGATATAGATGCCCACATTATGACATTCATTCATTCAACAGACATGACTATTAAGTGTTGACTACTATTCTAGAGCTAGAATAGAGAAGTCAATTAAAAAGACCAAAATCTCCTTCAAGTACTTTCATTCTACTAGGTGAAACAGACCATAAATAGATTTGAGATCAGCCTGGAACACATAAAAGATCATGTCTCTGCAATTATTTTTTAAATTAGCTTAGATTGATAGGACAGGTCTGTAGTCCCAGCAACTTGGGAGGCTGAGGCAGGATGATCACCTGAACTCAGGAATTCGAGGCTGTAGTGAGCTGCACTCCAGCCTGGGCAACAAAGTGAGACCCTGTCTCTAAAAATGAAAATAATAAAAGAAAGATTTTAAATGGTTTATTATATAAAATAATTGTTATGAAGAAAAAAAAATAGACTAACTGGGGAAGGGCATCTGTGTGATAGCTTGAACAGCCAGTTGGCTTTACTGAGAACTTTGTATTTTAATAAAGACCTGGCTGAAATGAGAGAATACCTATGTGGATATCTAGTAGAATAGCATCCTAGGGACAATAGCGGCAAGTGCAGAGGCCTTGAGGAGGGGGTGTGTTTTGCATGTGAGGGGAATTGAAATAAGGGCTAATATCCAGAACCTACAAAGAACACAAACAAATTTATAAGAAAAAAACAAACAACCCCATCAAAAAGTGGGCAAAGGATATGAACAGACACTTCTCAAAAGAAGACATTTATGCAGCCAATAGACACATGAAAAAATGCTCATCGTCACTAGCTATCAGAGAAATGCAAATCAAAACCACAATGAGATACCATCTCACACCAGTTAGAATGGTGATAATTAAAAGTCAGGAAACAACAGATGCTGGAGAGGATATGGAGAAACAGGAACACTTTTATACTGTTGGTGGGACTGTAATCTAGTTCAACCATTGTGGAAGACAGTGTGACGATTCCTCAAGGATCTAGAACTAGAAATACCATTTGACCCAAACATCTCATTACTGGATATATGCCCAAAGGATTATAAGTCAGGCTGCTATAAAGACACATGCACACGTATGTTTATTGCAGCACTGTTCACAATAGCAAAGACTTGGAACCAACCCAAATGTCCATCAATGACAGACTGGATTAAGAAAATGTGGCACATATACACC
>NW_016805944.1:2447718-2450296 GCF_001698545.2 Rhinopithecus bieti | reverse complement strand
TAAGGGCTAATATCCAGAACCTACAAAGAACACAAACAAATTTATAAGAAAAAAACAAACAACCCCATCAAAAAGTGGGCAAAGGATATGAACAGACACTTCTCAAAAGAAGACATTTATGCAGCCAATAGACACATGAAAAAATGCTCATCGTCACTAGCTATCAGAGAAATGCAAATCAAAACCACAATGAGATACCATCTCACACCAGTTAGAATGGTGATAATTAAAAAGTCAGGAAACAACAGATGCTGGAGAGGATATGGAGAAACAGGAACACTTTTATACTGTTGGTGGGACTGTAATCTAGTTCAACCATTGTGGAAGACAGTGTGACGATTCCTCAAGGATCTAGAACTAGAAATACCATTTGACCCAAACATCTCATTACTGGATATATGCCCAAAGGATTATAAGTCAGGCTGCTATAAAGACACATGCACACGTATGTTTATTGCAGCACTGTTCACAATAGCAAAGACTTGGAACCAACCCAAATGTCCATCAATGACAGACTGGATTAAGAAAATGTGGCACATATACACCGTGGAATACTATGCAGCCATAAAAAGGATGAGTTCATGTCCTTTGTAGGGACATGGATGCAGCTGGAAACCATCATTCTCAGCCAACTATTGCAAGAACAGAAAACCAAATACCGCGTGTTCTCACTCATGGCTGGGAATTGAACAATGAGAACACTTGGACACACAAAGGGGAACATCACATACTGGAGCCTGTTGTGGGGTGGGGGGAGGAGGGAGGGATAGCATTAGGAGATATACCTAATGTAAATGAAGAGTTAATGGGTGCAGCAAACCAACATGGCACATGTATACATATGTAGCAAACCTGCACGTTGTGCACATGTACCCTAGAACACAAAGTATTAAAAAAAATGAGGGCAATGTAGCTGGAGAAGAGGCAGAGAGGAAAGCCACAGATACCAGTATTTCTCCATCTTTTGCTCCTGCTTTCCTGTTGCCTCCATTTTCAGGTAGATTTCTGCAGAGATTGCCATCGCCAACAGTCTCATGTCCTATTTGATGAGTAATTTAGTAGAAACAAAATGTTCCCTTCCCAATATTTCTAGCAAAATTTGGAGAATGGCTTCATTGGCTTAGTTTGGATTTAAGTGCTCACTTTTGAGTCAACCACATTAGACGAGAGATGTTATTTCTCTAACTGGTCTGGCCTAGGTCATGTGTCAACCCCTATGGTGTAAGGGTGGCATTCCCCCTTCCCAAACTGTGAAAACCTAGGAATAGGTGGAAAATCAAGTGGCTATTTCTTAAAGTAAAAGGGTATGGAACCTAATCAGATTCCAGAAAATCAAGTGGCTGTATCTTAAAGTAAAAGGGTATGGAACCTAATCAGACCCAAACAGCAGATGTAAACTTCAAGCTGTTATAGTTTTAAATATTCTCTAGTCAGTGTGTGCAAATGAGATAGTTGGCTGAAAAGTCATTGAACACATTTTATAATCTTGATTTTGTAAATAAGAGAAAAAAATAATAAACAAGAAAATGGGTAAAAATGATAACTAAATTATTACTTAGTTATACATATATGTGTTCACCTATAGGTCAAAATGACAAAAGCAAAGATTATTTATTGAGTTAACAAGTTTACTTTTGTTTAGAAAAGATAGCTTATGTATAAAATATGTATGATATTGTTCTCAAGTTTAATTTATGCAGATGTGGGCTTTTAGTTATGAATAGTTCCTAATATAGATTACATTTGGGCTTTAGTCTTCGTAATATATTCTAGCACTGCAATTGAATATACAAAGGATATAAATGAGATACTAAGCACTGCAGGACTGAGAACAAGTCAGTGCATTAAATGCTAAAGCAGAGCTAAAATTGTGAAGAGGTTTTATCAGTTATGCTTATTGTCAGGTTTTCAATTTTATTAGAGCTGCCTAAAATATCTTAGATATTCCAGAATTTTAAATGTCTGAAAATGTCAGCCAATTGCAACACACTTGCAATGTAACACTTGCTAAAAATCAAGACAAATTAAAATCACAACAGCTTTGGCATTATATCACGTATTTCTGATTCAACTGCTCTCCTCTCTTTTGTAATAGATGCTCTTTCTCATCAGAAAATGTCCTATTAGGTAGGAGTTTAAAACTGTATGTGTACAAATAATTAACAGAGAATCACAGGGGAATATGCAAACTAAAAGTAGACTGCACTGGCTTTCTTCTATCATTCCTTTATCAACATTTATTTAAATGCCATAACAGAAGTAGTTCCTTATTCAAAAATTACTTGTGCTCCAAATATTGGGTATAAATAATTTTGCATAGTAAACATTTAATCACTTAGAAATGATTTATTACTGGTAACCAAGTTTTCAGATTTACCAACAATTATATTAATACGAATTTGTTAAATACTTAATTTCTGCCAGGCATTATTCTATACACCAGGGATATAGCAATTAATTAACAGACAAAAGCATTTGAACACTTAGAGCTTCCACCCTACTGGAGAAAGATAGACAGTGAACATATAAATAAAACAAATAATACCTCAGCAAAAAAAAAAAAAAAAAAAAAAAAAAA
>NW_016805944.1:2425781-2447637 GCF_001698545.2 Rhinopithecus bieti | reverse complement strand
AAAAAAAAAAAAAAAAAAAAAAATCAATGTAGAAAATACAACATTTTATAGAAAATAAACACAAGAATAAAATATGCACTGTTAAATATGAGGCTACAAATATAACCCACAGTGGAGACCTAATTAAGTTTACCTTGACCTTTGTCTGTGTTGCTAGGATTACTTAATTATGAAAAGGTACTCGAGTCATTAAGCCTGCTGACACTTTTTTGAGAACAGTTCCCTTTTCTTTTTTTCTCAAAATTTTTATGTCTATGTGCTTTAGAATATCTTTTATGAGATGCAAGGCACTGAATATGTTTTTCATTAATATGATCGGTGCCGGCTTTTAGCCAGGGAATTTAGTTTATTTATATTTGTTGGTTACTAATACATTTAAATTACTTTTTGGCATTTGTATCCTGTCCTTCACTAACCCCTTTTTCTACTATTTTTTATTTTTTGTGTCTTTAAGAGGTCACTTTCGTAAAATTTCATTTTTCCTACCTAATGATATGAAGAATATGTACATTATTTCTCTTAGTGTAATTCTTAAAAATTTGATAAACATAATTAAAAGTTTATGTATTATTTTTCCTGGCACATTTGAAAGAACTTAAAATACTGTATGCCTGATTCTTCACTTTCTGGATTACATTATTGTTGTCTAATGTTCCCATCCTGTCTTGGCTTTTCTCCTATCAACAAAATTCACAATATTATATTTATATTGCTAGTGTTTGCTTGGATGCACATATATTTATCAATGTATTTGCCTCTTTTTACTAATTGCGTCTCAGCTATTCTCTGGCTTTTTGTTTGTTTCCTCAGAGAACCTTCTTAAGAACTTGTTTATGAACATCTGTTGGTGGTAAAATTTTTTATTTATTAGTTTATTATGGAAAATTCTTATCAATTATCTCTTTAAATACCCCTTTTCCCCACCCTCTACATTTTCTTCTTCTGAATTCTGAATAGACTTATAATTTGTTCTTTATATCTTTTAGCATTTCTTTTCCATTTTCTATATCTTCTTCCCTGGATGCAGCATTCTTCATAATTTCTTCACATTCATCTTTCAGTTCAGTTGAATTCTCTTTTTGCTATATCAAACCTGCTTATTGAACAATGGGCACAATTTCTTAATTCCAATGAATATCACCTTCATGGTAAGAATTATTTATATCTATTTCCTTTCTAAAACCTCACAATTCTCATTTTACAATTATGTTTTTGAATTACCTTTTATGTTTTTAGTTATTGCAAAATTATTTTTTATGGTTCTGGATATCTTTTTTTGTTTGTTTCTGAGGACACTTATAAGGCTTTATGTCTTTTTTTAAATGTTTGATTATGAAATTTTCTTTGGCGATGGGAGCCACATGGTTTCTATGGGAAACCTATTTGAGTTATAAGTTAGAGAGATGATCTTGTATAGGATATCTGTGTTTATTACTGCAATACTGGTAGTACTATGTGGCCATTTCTCAGTATGGAGATGCCCTGATCTTTCAGAGAGAGTACATGAAAACACAAACTCTAGTATAGTTTCATAGTTTGAGATCTTAGATTTAAGTCTTTAATCCATATGGATTTGAATTTTATATATGGTGAGAGGTAGGGGTCTAGTGTCATTCTTCTGTATATGGATATACAGTTTTCCCAGCACCATTTATTGAAAAGACTGTCTATTCCCCAGTGTCTGTTCTTGTCATCTTCTTGAAAATGAGTTCACCATAGATGTATGAATTAGTTTATGGATTCTCTATTCTGTTCCATTGGCTTATATGTCTGTCTTTTATGCCAGTACCATGGTGTTTTGGTTACTATAGCTTTGTAGTATAATTTGCAGTCAGGTAATGTGATTCCTCCAGATTTGTTATTTTGGTTTAGGAGAACTTTCGCTCTTCTGTATCTTTTGTGGTTCCAGATAAATTTTAGGGTTTTGTTTTTTCTATTTCTGTGAAGAAGGTCATTGGAATTTGATAGGAATTGCATTGAATCTGTAGATTGCTTTGGGTAGCATGGACATTTTAACAATGTTAGTTCTTCTAATCCATGAACATGGGGTATTTTTCCAATTTTATGAGTCTCCTTCAATTTATTTCATCAGCATTTTACATGCTTCATTACAGAGATCTTTCACTTCTTTGCTTAACTCCTAGGTATTTATTTGTGGCCACTGTAAATGAGACTACATTTTAAATTTCTTTTTCGGATAGTTCAGTGTTGGCATATAGAAATGTTACTGATTTTTGAATGGTGATTTTGTATCCTGCAACTTTCCTAATGTGTTTATCTGTTTTGATAGTTTTTTTTTGGTAGAATCTTTAGGATTTTGCAAATATAAGATCATATCATCTGCAAACAAGGCTAATTTGACTTCTTCCTTTCCTGTTTGCATTCCCTTTCTTTCTTTCTTGTCTGATTGTTCTAGCCAAGGCTTCCAGTACTATGCTGGATAACAATGGTGAAAGTGGGCATTATTGCCGTGTTCTAGATCTTAGAGAAAAGACTTTCAGTTTTGTCCTATTCAGTATGATACTAACACTGTGGGTTGATTATATATGGCTTTTATTATGTTGAAGTATGCTCTTTCTGTGTACAGATGATTTCATTTGAAGATTTTCATCATGAAGGAATGATGAATTTTATTCAATTTTTTTCAGCACCAGTTGAAATGATCATATGGGTTTTGTCCTGTATTCTGTTGATATGAAGTATCATATTGATTGGTTTGCATATTTTGAACCATCCTTGCATCACCAGGATAAATCCCAATTGGTCATAATGAATGATCTTTTCAATGTGCTGTTGAATTCGGTTTGTTAGCATCTTGTTCAGGACTTTTGCATTATTATTAATCAGGGGTGTTGGCCTGCTGTTTTCTTTTTATAATATATCTTTGGTTTTGCCTTTCTCTGGTTTTTGGTAATACTAGCCTTATAGAATGAGTACTCCCTCCTCCTCTGTTTTTGGAATAGTTTGAGTAGTATTGGTATAATTTCTTCTTTAAATGTTTTGTAGAATTCAACAGTAAAGTATTTGGGCTCCAGCATTTTCTCTATTGAAATACTTTTTTTTATGTCTTTGATCTAATTATTTGTTATTGGTTGGTTTGGGTTTTGGATTTATTCCTAGTTCAATCTTAGTAAGTTGTATGTATGCAGGGTCTTATTCATTTCCTCTAGATTTTCCAATTTATTGCCATACATTTGCTCAGACTGGCCATTAATGATCCTTTTATTTCTGTAGTATCACTTGTGATGTTTCCTTTTCCATCTCTAATTTTATTTATTTGGGCCTTCTCTCTGTTTTTCTTAGCTAGGCTGGCTAAAAGTTTGCCGATTTGTTTTTTTATCTTTTCAAAAAACTAACTTTTCATTTATCTGATCTTTTGTATGTTTTCTTCATTTCAAATTCATTTATTTGTGCTCTAATGTTTATTGTTTCATTTATTCTACTAATTTTGGATTTTGTTTTCTCGTCCTTTTCTATTTTTTTAAGATGCATCACTAGGCAATTCATTTGATGCTTTTCTTCTTTTTTGACATAGGCAGTTATAGCTATAAATTCCCCTCTTAGTACTGCTTTCACATTATCACACTGGTTTTCATATGTTGTGTTTCCATTATCATTTGTTTCATTTGACATTTTTAAAGTTTCTTTCTTAATTTCTTCATGGACTCATTGGTCAACCAGAAGTATATTCTTTAATTTCTATTTTCCAAAATTCCTCTACAAGAAAAATTGGAAACACTCTACAAGACATTGATGTGGGCAAAGATTTATTGAGTAATACTTCACAAGCACAGGCAACCAAAGCAAAAAATGAAAAAATGGGATCACATCAAGATAGAAAGCTTCTGCACAGCAAAGGAAACAATCAATAAAGTGAAGAGATAAGCCATAGGATGGGAGAATATAATGGCAAACTACCTCTCTGACAAGGGATTAGTAACCAGAATATATAACAAGTTCAAACAACTCTGTAGTAAAATACCTAAAATCTGATTTAAAATGGTCAAATGACCTTAATAAGACCCTTCTCAAAAAAACACATACAAATGGCAAATAGATACATTTAAAAAGTCTCAAAATTGTTGATTATCAGAAAAATCCAAATCAAAGTTATAATGAGACATTATCTTACCCCAGTTAGAGTGGCTTTTATCTAAAATATAGGCAGTAACAAATGCTGGAGAGGATATGGAGAAAAGGGAACCCTCCTGTACACTATTGGTGGGAATATAAATTAGTATAACCACTATGGTGAAGAGTTTAAAGGTTCCCCAAAAAGCTAAAACTAGAGCTACCATAAGATCCACCAATCTCATTGCCAAGCATATACCCAAGAGAAAGAAAAATAGTAGATGGAAGAGATATGTGTACTCCCATGTTTATTGCAGCACTATTCACAATAACCAAGGTTTGTAAGAAACCTATGTGTCCACCAACAGATGAGTGGATAAAGAAACTGGTTCATATACACAATGAAGTACTATGGAGACATAAGAAAGACTGAGGTCCTGTCATTTGTGACAACATGGATGAAACTTGAGGTCATTCTGTTAAGTAAAATAAACTAGGTACAGAAAAACAAACTGCACATGTTCTCCTGATTTGTAGGTGCTAAAAATTAAAACAATTGAACTTATAGAGATAGAAAGTAGAAGGATGGTTATTAGAGGCTGAGAATGGTAGGGTGTTGGTTAGTGGAGAAGTGGAAATGATTAACGGATACAAAAGTAGGTAGAAAGAATGAATAAGATCTGGTATTTTATAGTACTAATTTCAATAATAATCTAAGTGTACATTTAAAACTAGCTAAAATAATATAATTGGATTGTTGATCACACAAAGGATAAATGCTTTAGGAAATGGATACGCCGTTACCGTGATATGATTACTCCTCATTGCATGTCTGTAATAAAGTATCTCATGTACCCCATAAATATGTATACCTGCTATGTACCAATCATTTTAATTTAAAAAATTAAAAAAATCCCACAAATCTAGGTAAGAGCAGGGATGTGACTTAGATTTACAGGTGACATATTTTTACTATGGACAGTCAGGCTGAGAGAGCCAAATTTTCTCACGTCTCTCTTTGCTGTCAGGTAGATATTTCAATATACATCTTCATAAATATTCATGGGTCTCATCTTCATATACAGGTGTTGCTTCCAGTGTACACCTATGGAGTTACATGGATTCATCTCTTGATACCCAATTACTACTAAAACCAAGCACTTTGTCAAGATAGTGAAATGTTGCAAGGGCAGGCATAGTATCATATCATTAGCTTATTTCTATATACATTTTTTACTCATTTTTAAATCTTTTCTGAATTCTTCCTTTTTGGAGTTTATGCAATTAAAAGATCATTTGTTATATTTCACCCAGCAATTTAAAATATTTGGTAACAGGACATAACTCATGATATTTATTTGTTTATATTGTACCAGCTCACACTACTGTGTAAGTTATATTATCTCTTTGGGACTTTTGAGAGAATCAGTAGGTCTCAGGGAACCCCTAAATAAAGTACCAGTATCCGAGATACCATACCTGACCATTGATCACACAATAATTACTTCAACCACTTAATCGCTCAGTCAAAAAATATTTTATATGGAGGGTGCAGTGACTCACGCCTGTAATCCCAGCACTTTGGGAGGGCGAGGTGGGTGGATCATGAGGTCAGGAGATCGAGACCATCCTGGCTAACACAGTGAAATCCCGTCTCTACTAAAAAAATAAATAAATAAAATAAACAAACAAACAAATAAATAAATAAATAAATAAGTTAGCCGGGCATGGTGGCAGATGCCTGTAGTCCCAGCTACTCGGGAGGCTGAGGCAGGAGAATGGTGTGAACCCGGGAGGCGGAGCTTGTGGTGAGCCAAGATGGCGTCACTGCATTCCAGCCTGGGCGACAGAGACTCCATCTTAAAAAAAAAAAAATTATAATCTAGCGCAAATAGGTATTGATGATAAAATGCAGTGAAAAAATAGTCATGACTTATTTCCTCCTTGATTTTTTTGGTATATTGGGGAAATGAAAAATAATTGAATAATCATACAATTACATGTATGTTGAGGAAGTGACACCTGTTGACTATTATCAGGAGTAGGAATCTGAGCACTTTCGCCCACTGCATCTTGATATCAGAATCATTGAGGAAAAAAACAGTCAAGTACTGGATGAAGCCACCCTTTACTCATAAAGAAGAGGCAGAGCAGCTTTAGCTTTAGTAGCAGGAGTCAGTCCTCTATGTCCAGCGGGTTCCTCTGATAACTGACACTGGGTAATTGGCCTGCATGAATACCCCTTGTGCTGCAACAGAAGAATATCATACCCTCCTTGCAGGGGACAGATATAGTAGTGGGGTTGCCCAGGTGGCATATGACACACATGCTTAAGCAGGAGCAAAGGATTACATATTGAGCCCGAAACATTGAAAGATACTGGGTTTTGGGGTGTTTAAGTATCACTCCAACATGCTGTAGAAATTATACTTGGAAAAGCGTATAAAATTAAGGGATTATTATAGTCACAGGTCCTAGAGACATGAGGCACGCCATTCCGTGTAGGACCACATGGGAAAGACACTAGGGTAAACAAGAAGCGGAAGACTGTGAAGTTTGATTTTTTCACATGATATTGATTGGAGAATATCAACTGCATTTAGCTGGCAGTGCTATTTGGTTTGATGGTTCAAGAAGCCTTCACTCATGAGTTTCATGAATCAGTGCTGTTCCTTGTGATCTCTCTCTCCATGTGGTGTCCCTATTATTCAGTAACCTAACCCATGCTTCCTTACAGCATGGTGTTATCTACCTCAAAAAGGGTTCAAAGACGGCATGCTCTAATATATGAGGAAGCGTCACCCTTAGCTTGCTAATATTTCATTGGCCAAAGCAAGTTACATGGTTGCACCCAGAATCAGTAGGAAAGGGCTACAAACTGACATGCATTTCAGCAGCATGGTTTATGAATGATCACCACGTAAGCATCTACCACAGTGAAGATTGTGGAAGAATGCTTCATGCATTTAGAAATGCCTGTACAAAGGCTCAGAGGCAGAGTAAAGATCAATGAACATGAAAGAAGGCCGACGTGGTAAAAGGAAATTCAGACAGAATGTGGGTTATGGAATGAAACTAGACTAAAATGTAAAACTCAGACTTTGTAACACTCGTTGGGTTCATTAAGGATCTTTGCCTTTATGCTAAAATGCAGTGGAAAATCACTAATGTGTTTCAATAGCAAAATCTAACATTTTCTGAGGCTGAGCCCTTTGGAGGAGAAAGGCATGTGTAGGAGCAGAATTACTGCTTTAAAAGCTCTTTAAGTGTTTCAGGTAAGAGTTACTATTGCCTTGCTATAGACAGATGTAAGTAGATAAATTCAAGATGAATTTTTAAAGTGATAATGACTTTTATCCAAAATATACAGGTAACTCTTAAAACTCAACAATAAGAAAACAAACAATTAAAAATTGGGCCAGTTATCTTAACAGACACCTGACCAAAGAAGATATATAGAAGGCAAATAAGCACATGAAAATATGTTACACTTCATGTGTCATAAGGAAAATGCAAATTCAAACAACAATGAGATGCCACTGCAGATCTATTCGAATGGCTAAAATCCAGAACACATAGAGCATAAAATGCTGGTGAGGATGTGGAACAACAGGAACTCTCACTGGTTGCTAGCACGAATGCAAAGGAACAGCCACTTTGGGAGACATTTTGTCTGTTTCTTACAAAACTAAATATACTTTTACCATATGATCTAACAACCCCTCCCTTTGTTCTTTACTCAAAGGAGTTGAAAACTTATGTCCACTCAAAAGTCTGTAAATGAATGTTTATAGCATTTTTATTTATAATTACCACATATTGGAAGCAACCAAGATGTCCTTCAGTGGGTGAATAGATAAGTAACCTGTGGCATATCCAGACAATGAAAAATAATTCAGTGATAAAAGAAAAGAACTGTGAAGTCATGAAAAATGTAAAGGAAACTTAAATGCATTTCATTAAGTAAAATAAGTCAATCTGTAAAGATTACAAGCATGTATGATTCCAACCATATGACATCCTGGAAAAGTAAAAACTATAGAGACAATAAAAAGTAAAGTAGTTACTGGAGATTACCAGACAGGAAAGGGTGCATAAGAGGATCCCAGAGGATTTTTAGGGGGCAGTGGAACTAGTTTGTATGATACTGTAATGGTGGATAAATATCATTACATATTTATTCAGACCTATAAAATATACAACAAGAGTGAACCCTAATGTAAACTATGGTCTTTGGGTGATAAAGATGTGTTAATATAGGTCCATCAACTGTAACAAATTTACAACCGTGGAGGGGAATTTTAATAAAAAGGGAGCCTGGCCGGGTGCGGTGGCTCAAGCCTGTAATCCCAGCACTTTGGGAGGCCGAGACGGGCGGATCACGAGGTCAGGAGATCGAGACCATCCTGGCTAACACGGTGAAACCCCGTCTCTACTAAAAAATACAAAAAAATAGCCGGGCGAGGTGGCGGGAGCCTGTAGTCCCAGCTACTCGGGAGGCTGAGGCAGGAGAATAGCGTAAACCTGGGAGGCGGAGCTTGCAGTGAGCTGAGATCCGGTCACTGCACTCCAGCCCGGGCGACAGAGCGAGACTCCGTCTCAAAAAAAAAAAAAAAAAAAAAGGGAGCCTATGCATGTGGACCAAGGAGTTAAATGGGAAATCTCTGTACCTTCCTCTTAATTTTGCTGTGAATTTAAAAGTATTAAAAATACAGTCTCTAAATTGAGAAAAAAGAGTGACATTGAGAAATGATTGTAAGAATAACAAATATCTTAGTAATTATTATCAGGATTCTGTCTGGAATAACTGGATGGATATAAGAAATCCTTGGAATAAACCAAGTTTTGGTTGTAAAAATCTGAGTTTGATTTTGGATATGTCAAGTCTAAGGTGTCATAAATCATTTGAGATGAGATGTTAAGTAGACATTTTGAAATATGGGCCCAAAATCTCAGAAGATAAATCTGAATAAAGAATAGAATTTTATGAGTCATTCACATATCAATATTAATGGTTAAAATGGAAATAGATAAAATATCTTTGAAAAATAACATAGATGAAAGCAAATTTCCATGCAATGAGAATGAGTCCTGCCTGAAGCATTTCAACGTTCAATTGCCAGGTAAGTAATGCCAAATCAATTCATGAAGGAGGAACCTGAGATATAAGAGGGAAACTAAATGAATTTTATGTTACAGAGGCAGGGACAGAGACATTTTTCATCACTCCTGGTAAGAAAACACTTCAGCAAAAGAGGAGGTAAGATTTGGATAGAAAATAGCTATTTATTATAATGTGATGAAAGCCATTGGTGACTTAAACTGAGCCATTCTGATAGATGCAAATTGAAGAGAATTGAGGTTGGAGAAGTAAGAGATCACTCTCTAAGCTCCTTAAACTATTTTGAGATATTTAACTTTGGATGAAATAAGTAAGGCAATATCTGAAAAATGTGTGGGCTTAATTGAGGGTTTTATTTGATTTTTAATGAGAGATAAATAGGAATATTTAAAAGCTAATTGAGTTAAGAGAGTGCATAATTATTTAAGAGAAATCATGTAAGTTTTCTGGAAAAGTGAGAAGAGCCTGGCACATTGTGAGTGCCAAATAAACTTTATTCATCATCATTGCTGTCATCATTGTTGCTGTAACATAGAAGCATCTGTGGATGGAAGCTCCCTTTTGCAAGATGAAAGAATGAGGATGAGTGCAGATGTAGACACTATGCAGATGAAGTGTTCCAGTCAGATGCTTCTATTTTCTGTGTAAATTTGGATGCAAGCTAGATGTAAATATTTAGGAAATCATGAGAACACTGTTTTCATGCATTGGTTCAGTAGACATTTATTGGGCATCTGCTATATGTCAAGCGCTAGCCACTAGGGATATCATGATGTGTAAAAGCAGATGTCTAGTAAAGTTTGATAAACACTCATCAAATCAAATTCACTCCTAATTATGATACATGTCTGTGAGGAAAGTACACGCACTGCTCTGAGTGCATATAATGAAAGACCTAACAAAATGAGAGATGTTGGTGAAGACTTCCTTATGTATGCAATGTTTGAATTGAGGTAAAAGTAGGAGGCAGTAAAATGAAAAGCGTTATTCATATGAATATTTTTATTTCGACAAATACATACTAAGCACCTGTGCCAGATACATTGTTAGGCATTGTGGATCATGTAAAAAATAAAATATAACAAAAATGACACTTTCTGTATGGTATAGTGGAGAGACTGCACTGCTATTTCCTTTCTTTGGAATGCTTTTGTGCTGAATATCTGCATGGCTGTTTCCTTCACTTCCTTCAGATTTTCACACATATATCACTTTTTTTTTTTGAAATGGAGTTTTGCTTTTGTTGCCCAGTCTGGAGTGCAAAGATGTGGTCTTTTCTCACCACAACCTCCACCTCCTGGGTCACCTCCACCTCACCTTCAAGCGATTCTCCTGCCTCAGCCTCCCAAGTAGCTGAGATTACAGGCATGCACCACCATGCCCAGCTAATTTTGTATTTTTAATAGAGACGGGGTTTCTCCATGTTGATCAGGCTGGTCTCAAACTCCTGACCTCAGGCGATCCACCCGCCTCAGCCTCCCAAAGTGCTGGGATTACCAGCACCCGACTACATATTACATTTTTAGTAAGCCTTTTCTATACACTCTGAGGCTTCCTATCCCTCACCCCTCCTTTATTTACCTACATTTAACACTCAACATATTTTACATCTCTGCCTTGTTTATTGCATGTCTCCCTTTTTGGAACGAAAGACTTATGCAGATAGGAATTTTTGTCTGTTTTACTCACAATTATATCCCTGATGTCTGCATTAGTGGTAGACAGAGTTTGCTACTCCATAAATATTTATTAAATGAGTCAAGTAATTATGAATACATTGACTGTTATAAAGGAAATTCTAGCTCTAAATGGTAGAACCAATACAAAGAATATCTTTACATGTAATCTTCATTTTAATTGTGACTGCCATGATACTACATTAGAATATCTTTAATGCTCATAAAAGTGTTTACTAAAATTTTGCGTTAACCTTCCCAGGGCTTCTTCACACCATTTCATAAGTACTTTAAGTTTAAAGGCAGCAATTTAATTAAAAGAGGCAATACATAATGAACATTCACATCCAAAGATTATAAATCAAACCTAAATCATAGAGTCCTATTATAATTCTATCTGTGCATCTTCATAAAACACCCTGACATTGAAGAGAAAAATAATAGATAGACTTCCCAAAGTAGGAGCTGTCATGTTGATCCTTAGAGAATTACCGCCTATAATTCCTTGTAAATCATAGCATATTGCCCAAATACTCTGGTTTCATAGCAGAATAGCCTCTAAATTTTTCCTGGCAGGATTTCTCTCTTTTGTTCTGTGGCTACCATACTCTGCTTTACAAATTTTTGCATTGCACATCTTTTGATTAGTCCTACGGGATTTATTTGGTATTTATTTATTTATTTTGTGATATGGTCTCACTCTGTCATCCAGGCTGGAGTGCAGTGACATGACCACAGAGTACTGCAGCTTCAACCTCCTGGGCTCAAACAATCCTCCCACCTCACCCTCCTGAGTTGCTAAGACCATAGGCGAATGTTACCACACCTGGCCTTTTTTTTTTTTTTTTTTTTTTTTTTTTTGGTAAAGACAGGGTTTCACCATGTTGCCCAGGCTGGTCTCCAACTCCAGGGCTCAAGTGAGTTGCCCACCTCGGCCTCCCAAAGTGTTGGGAACACAGGTATGGGTCACAGCACCCAGCCAATTTTGTTTTTAAATAAAATACTTAAGTTACAAAATAATTTAAAAACAAGGCTGCTTTCAGTATGTAAAGTAAATTAAGGACTCTATTTTCATTTTCCCCTAAAACAGATCAGTTATTCTATAGTTTAGGTCAAATGTCACATTATTTCTAGCCACTCAACCTTGCCCTGTCTGTAGGTAAAATTATCCGATTTTTTTTTCCAGTTACTTTTTTATTGAGTCTTTTTTTCCTTTAAGTTTTATGTCAAACATATATGTTTCAAAGGCATTTTCAAAAGTATGCACTTATTATGTAGCTCAATTTCTTTTACATAACAATAATATTAATATGTCTTTATTCAGTTTATACCAGGAAATATCTGTGATGCTTCTAATAGGAATATGGGGGGGAAAAAAACACACTTTTGTTTTTTCCTACTCTCACACAACAGCCACACAATTCTGCAGCAGACACTAGCTGAGTGTCCTTCAATTTAATTCCATTCTGACACGATCTACCTGGAGACAGTGTTAGATTCCACAGGTTCAGGGCTCAGTCCCACAAGACTCCCCCTGCTTCAGATGCCTGTTTCAAGTAGTAGGTTGTCACCTATACTTATTACCAACTGGCCACAAACTGGGGGTTCCCGTGATTTCCTCCTTAGGGTCAATTAATTTGCTAGAGTGGCTCAGAGGATGTAGGGGAACATTTTCCATAGATTTACTTATTTAGTATAAAGGATATTACAAATTATACAAATGAAAATCCAGGTGAAGGGATGCATAGGACCAAGTATGTGATATGCCCTCTCCAGCTGTGCCACCCTCCAGAAACCTCCACATGTAGCAATCCAGAAGCTCCCAAGCCCAATCCTTTTGGGTTTTTATGGAGGGTGTTTTGTAGGCACAGTTGATTAAATCGTTGGCCATCAATTGGTATCTCAAACTTCAGCCCCTCTTTCTTCCTCAGAGGTTGGGGTGGGCCTAAAAGCTCCAACCTCTAATCACATGGCTGGTTTTCCTGGCAACCAGCCTTTATCCTGAGGCAATCCAGGGATTTAGCAAGAGTCACCTCATTAGAACAAAAGGGCTGTCACCCAGGAAATGTCAAGGGATTTAGGAGCTCTGTGTCAGATGTTCCTATTACTCAGGAAATTACAAAGTTCCTAGGAGATCTGTGTCAGAAACCAGGGGGCAGAGATCGAGAATATATTTCTTATTATATCACAATAGCACAGCTTTCTTTTATTAGGCAATGAAAGCCAGGTGATTTTTCAAAATTTCCTTTTGATCTTGGCCTTCAGGATTCCCAGGGCTAAATTTATCTCAAATACAGTAATAGTTCTATATTTGCTGTAACTCAATAATGTCCTACTGTATATTTTTGAAATTTCCTTGTTAATTTTCTTCTGATGTACATTTTGTCAATTCTTATGAATTCTACTGAGGACTTTACGTATATGATATTTTTAAATCCTCAAAAGAGCCATGTAAGAAAGACATTCTCCTCATTTACCAGTAAAAACATATCGGCACAAATATTAATGAAAACACAAGTAAATAAAACTGTGTGTGCATCTGTGTGTGCAGTGCATATGGGCATGTGTGTTTGTGTACTGGCAGTGATGTTTATCTACAAGTTCTGGGAATTGTAAATAAAAAATAAAATTAAAATTAAAATTAACGGGAATAATTACCTTTCAATTTCACATGAAATAACCCATTAATTTGATAATGCATTGTTACCCACCTCAAGTAAGCTGTTGTTCATGACATTAATGTATAAATATATCTCCTTAAAAAGTGACAAAGTGACACGTTTTCATTTTAGCTTGTTTCAACTCTACGAGAGGGAGTCGTAAATTTTTCCTTCATAATGTCTTTTGGGTAACTGTATACCAATTATTTATTTCAAAATAGTTGCAGCATAGTATAACTTCTATTTTATATCACTCTCTCTCTTATTCTTTTTTTTTTTTTTTTTTGGTTCTCCTCCAGTATTCGTGTTATTGAAATGCAGTTACCCACTCTTAGACTCGTACTATCATCCTGAATATATAAGCTTCAATCATTCTGGCATTTTCATTTATTCAAATTACATACTCAAGTGTAATTGATTCCCTGTTCTCTTCATTTGCTTAGAGCTAGAGATTTCTTTAAAATACAGATTTTATGATACATCTCCAGCTCCTTGTTACATTTTTTAATACACTAAGGCCCCAAGATACAATTAAATAATTTGGGCAGAAGCTGAATAGTCCCCATGTGTAAGTCTTATTTGGAGTTCTGTGAAGCATTTTAAGCCAAGAGATTTCCTAAAAGCTTTTTCCTTTGCTTTAATTTGAATGGTATTATTAAGAATGGAAGAGGAAGAATTAATTACTTGTGTTTGCTATTTCCTTTGTATTCAATAATCTGAAGAGAGGAAATGGTAGTAATTAACATTCTTTTTAGATGCCTTTAATAGTCATGTGTAAAAAAAAAGTCAAAATTGTGAATTTTTTCAATAGAACAAAACTTAATATTCAGATGAAGAGGCAATGGGGTGAGATTCTTCTAGAAATAAGCAGTTGTATTTGAATATCAATCTACTGTGTGACACTGGTTAACTCCTCAATGTCTGTAATTTAATAATCTGGTTTGTGTGTGTGTTTTGTGAGAAATATAATAGTAAAATAAGACCTGGCTTCAGAATTCCCTTTATTCATCATGCTTCAGCTCCAAAATCTGTGCAATATGCCTGCTTTCTAATGTATTTCTCATTGATTCCTTCTTTTGGCAACACTACTGGTTTGAGACATCTGCTTCAAACATTCTTAAAATCCTTACCTTTATTTATCCATCTGCTTTTCTCCCTGTGCAGCTATCTATACACTCACCCTAATGGAATATCAGCAAGGTACCTGCTGTAAATACACTGGGCAAAGTACCACAAAAACTTACATTTGATATATATCGGAGATAGGTCCACTCACAGAACAATATCATCTCATTGCAGAAGTATGGGAAAACAAAAATAGCTGCCATTTGAACAGTTTCTGAACTAGGTGTTTTATACGTCATCATTTTTAATTCTCAGAAAATCCTGTAGATGCTATTATTTTCATCATTAACACAAATTCTAAGTCTGCAAGATAAAAAGAACTATGGAGACTGGTTGCAAAACCATGTGAATGCACTAAACACTGCTGAACTCTACTCTTAAACCAATTAAAAAATTTTAAACCTAAGAGAGTTTACAATTTAAGTATTTTCCCCAATGTCACAAATAAGTGCAAAATCTTGTATTAAAATTTAGGGTTTTTTTTTTTTTTTGAGTCTGACCTTTTTTAAATTTTATTTTAAATTGACAAATAATAATTGTTCATTCAACGAGTGAACAATTCATTGAATAATTGTTCATTCATGTGGTACATAGTGAAATATCAACGTATATATATAATATATAGAGGTAAGATCAGGGTAATTAACATCCGTCATCTCTAACATTTATCATTTCTTTGTGTTGGTAATGTTCAATATCCTCCTTCTAGCTTCTGGGAACTCCATAATATATTCCTGTTAATTATAGTCACCTGACAGTGTTATAAGACACTAAAACTTATTGGCTAGTTGTAATGTCGTATCTTTTAACAAATCTCTCCCTATCTCTCTTTTCCCCCTACACTTGCCAGCCTCCAATGTCCTCTGTTCTACTTTTACTTATATGAGATCAACTGTTTTGAACTTATGAGTGGAAACCTGTGGTTTTTAAGTTTCTGTTCTTGACTTATTTCACTTAACATAACATCCCATAGCTCCATCCATGTTGCTGCAAATGACAAGATTTCATTCTTTTTTATAGCTGAATAGTATTTCATTGTGTATATATACCACAATTTCTTTATTTATTCATCTATTGTTTGACACATAGTTTGATTTCATGTATTGACTATTGTGACTACACTACTACTGCAATAAACATGGAGACACAGATGTTTCTTTGATATAACGATTTTCTTTCCTTTTGATAGATTCCCAGCACTGAGATTCTGGATCATATGGTAGTTCTATTTGCAGATTTTTGAGGAACCCTCATACTATTCTCCATATTAATTGTACTAGAAATGGTTTTCCTCATTCTCACCAGCATTTGTTTTGTTTCTCTTTTGATAATAGTCATACTAACTGGGATGAGATTGCCATTTTGATCTGTACTTGTCTGATGATTAACATTGTTAAATATGTTTTCATATATTTTGACCATTTTGTGTCTTCTATTAAGAAATGTCTTTTCAGATAATTTGCTCATTTTTTTTAACTTGGATTGTTGTTTTTTCCTTTTTCTTTATCTGTCCTTTTCTTTCTTTCTTTCTTTCTTTCTTTCTTTCTTTCTTTCTTTCTTTCTTTCTTTCTTTCTTTCTAATCTGTTCAGATGGTTCAGATCCTTGTGTACTCTGGATGTAAATTCTCTGTTAGGCAGGTCATTTGCAAATATTTTCTTCCATTCTGTAGGTTGTCTTTTCTGTCTGTTGATTGTTTCCCTTGTTGTTCAGACGCTTTATAGTTGTTCTTAGAGTTTGATAGAAGCAATAAGACCTAGTATTCCATACATAACTGAGGTAACTATAGTTTATAATGATCTATTGTATATTTCAAAATAGCTAGAAAGGAATAATTTAGATGTTTCAAGCATAAAGAAAAGCAAAGATTTAAGGTTATTGATATCCCAAGTGCGTTAATTTGACCTGTGCACATTATATGAATGTATTAAATTATCACATTTACTCCCAAAATGTGTACACTTATTAGGCGTCAATAAAAAATAACTTAAAACTTCAGTTCAGTTAGGTTTCTCTTTCCACTGCATTTTCCTACTGAGTAACATTATTGCCAGAGAAGGGGCATTGACATTACTTTGGGAGTTTGGATAAGTAATGGATAATATTTTTTGCACACTTTCTTATTAGAATCACTACTTTGTATTAAAATTATTTCTGTACCAGCCTCCTCTACAACATCCTGGATTTCCCAAAGACAGGGACTTTGTCTTGTTCATCTTGCTGTTTAATAATTTAAGATTTTAATTGGAATACTGCAGTGTTTAACCCTCCGATGTGAGTGACTCAGCAGGATCTTGGAGGACCTGACGTTAGAGATAGGCCTTAGAACTCCATGAGGCACAGAAGACAGGGGAAGAAGAGGAAAAAGTCCAGTTGAAAGGAAGTACTTGGAAATGACAATGCGAACATGAGACAGCCACAGAATATATTAAAAGTAAAAATCTGTCACCTCAAGTGGAGAGTGCATTTAGATGGCGGTATGGTTTGGCTTTGTGATCCCATCCAAATCTCATGTCTAATTGTCATGTCTAATAGTCATTCTACAGTGCTATAGAATACTGGAACTTATTGTCTAGTTGCAATTTTATATCCTTGAACAAAACTCTCCTTGTATCTCTGTTCCTCCTACACTTTCCAGCCTCTAGTAATCTCTGTTAGGGGAGGACCTGGTGGGAGGTGGCTGAATCGTGGGGGCAGAATTCAGCCTTGCTGTTCTCATAGTAGTGACTGAATTATCAGGAGATCTAGTTGTTTAAAAGTGTATAGTGTTTTCCTCTTTGCCGCTCTTCCATGTAAAGATTGTGCCTGCTTCCTTCTGCTTTGCCTTCTGACATGATTGTAAGTTTCCTGAGGTCTCCCCAGCCATGCTTCCTATATGGCCTGTGGAACTGTGAGCCAATTAAACTTCTTTTCTTTATAAATTCCCAGTCTCAGGTAGTTCTTTATAGCATTGTAACAATGGACTGATACAGATAATTGATGCCACATAAGTGACGCATTGCTATAAAGATACCTGAAAATGTGGAAGCACCTTTGAAACTGAGCAGAGGCTGGAACAGTTTGGAGGGCTCAGAAGAAGAGAGGAATATGTGTGAAAGTTTAGAACTTCCTAGAAATTTGTTGAATGGTTTTGACCAAAATGCTGATGGTGATATGAACAGTGAAGTCCAGGCTGATGAGATCTCAGATGAAGATGAGGAACTTATTGGGAACCAGGGTAAAAGTCACTCTTGCTATACTTTAGCAAAGAGTCTTGAGTCATTGTGCTACTGCTCTAGGAATCTGTGGAACTTTGAACTTGACATTAAAAGATTAAGGATATTTGGCAGAGAAATTTCTAAACAGAAAACTGTTCAAGATGTGACCTGGCTGTTTCTAAAAGCCTATACTCATTTGAACAATCAGAAAAATGATCTGAAAGTGAAACATATTTAACAGGGAAGCAGAGCATAAAAGTTTGGAAATTTTGCAGCCTGACCTTGCAGTAGAAAAGAAAAACCCATTTTCTGAGGAGGAATTCAAATCAGTTGAAAAATTTAAATAAGTAAAGAAGGTTCAAATGTTACTAGTCATATCATATCAATAGAATAATGTCATAATCTGTTATTGACAAGACAATGGTGAAAATGTCTCCAAGGCATTTCAGAGACCTTCATCAAAGACATTCCCATCACAGGCCAAGAGGTCTAGGAACAAAAAATGGTTTCATAGGTCAAACCCAAGACCTTGCTGCTCTGTGCAGCTTCAAGACATCGTGCCCTGCATCCCAGCTGCTCCAGATCCAGCTATGTCTAAATGGGAGCAAAGTATAGCTCAGGTGATGGCTTCAGAGGGTGCAAGCCCCAAGCCTTGGTGGCTTCCACATGGTATTAGGCTTGCCGGTGTGCAGAAGGCAAGAATTGAGGTTTGGGAGCCTCCATCTCAATTTCAGAGGATGTATAGAAACACCTGGATAATCAGGCAGAAGTCTGCTGCAGGAATGGAACCCTCATGAAGAACTTCTACTAGGAAAGTGCAGAAGGGAAATATGGGGTTGGAGCCCCCACATAGAGTCCCCAGTAGAGCACTGCCTAGTTGAGCTATGAGAAGAGGGCTACCGTCCTCTAACCCCAGAATGGTAGATCCATCGACAGCTTGCACTGTGAACCCAGAAAAGCCGCAGGCAATCAATGCCAACTCATGAAAGCAGCCATAGGGTCTTTACCTTGCAGAACTGCAGGGGTGGAGCTTCCCAGGGCCTTAGGAGCCCATTCCTTGCTTCAGCATGCCCTGAATGTGAGTCATGGTGTCAAAGGAGATTATTTCAGAGCTTTGAGATTTAATGACTGCTCTCCTGGGTTTTGGACTTGCATGGGACCTGGGGCCCCATTGTTTTGGTTGATTTATCTCTCTTGGAAAAGGTCTATTCAAACAATGCCTGTATCCCCAGTGTATCTTTAGAGTAACTAACTTGTTTGTGCCTGTACAAGCTCATAGGTGAAAGGGACTTGCCTTGTCTCAGATGAGACTCTGGACTTGAACTTTTGAGTTAATGCCAGAATGAGTTAAGACATTGGGGAACTGCTGGGAAGGCATGGTTGTGTTTTGAAATGTGAGAAGGACATGAGATTTGGAACGTGCCAGGGTAGAATAACATGGTTTGTCTCTGTGTTCCCGTCCAAATCTCATGTCTAATTGTAATTCCCAATGTTGGTGGAGGGACTTGGTGGGAGGCAACTGGATCATGGGGATGTACTTCTACCTTACTGATCTCTTGATAGTGTGTTCTCATGAGATATAGTTATTTAAAAGTATGTAGCACTTCCCCCTGTGCTGTCTTCTGCTTCACCGTGTAAAGATTGTGCCTGCATCCCCTTTGAGCTCCGCCATGATTATAAGCTTCCTGAGGTCTCCCCAACCATGCTTCCTACACATCCTGTGGAACTGTGAGCCAATTAAACCTCTTTTCTTTATAAACTACACAGTCTCAGGTAGTTATTTATAGCAGTGCAACAATGAACTAATACACATAGGTACTGGGAGACATAGATATAAGTCAGAACACAGTAGACCTTAAATGCTATAAGTTTCAACAGACTCAGACTCACTGAATTTTATGTGCTACACCTGATTACCCACTTCTTGGTTCAAAAAAAAATCTAGAGTAGTTTCATTAATCAGACCTTAAATAGAACAACTCAAAATAAATTAATATTAACAGATAATCTAAATGTTACTCTACTATAACCATGGAATTCACTCTGAGAATTTTCCAGATAATATTATGAAATAGTTAGTGATTGTAATGATAATGAAAGAACCTTAGAGAGAGTAAATTGCTTATAATATTTAGCAAGTAAGAGACACTGTTAGAATGTGAGCTGTGGACTGCATTATACCATAAAATATGATACCTTTTAATTACTGAAAATATTTTTTAAACTATATTTTTCTAAATCTTCAGAATAATAACTAAAATTTATTTATGCAGATTATCTGAGAACCTCATGTGTCTTCTGAGTAATCAAAGATATACTAAATTATTTCATATTACTTAAAAATAGATTCTATACTATTTCAGTTCTCTAAAAAACTGGTATTCCACACATGATATCTATGCCATGTATATTAATTAGAATGTTTAATCATTCTGAGAACTTCAATCTTTAAAGTTGCTGAGTGTTAAAACTTTCACTCTGCTCCTCCCACATCAATATCTGAGATATTAAATTTGGGGAGTAGATTCAAAGTCATCTGCCAGATCTGAGCAGTATCATCTTGAATACCTTTCCTTTCTGCAAAAAACGTGTTTTCTAAGTTCAGGTTGGCATGCAAATCCATCTATATCATCTATAGCATGGTCATGACCATTATATAATTATGTATGGATTGCAGAGATGATTATATTTTTAATTTTTATGTAAATGTCTTTGGTTGTCATGAGAAGTTTAAAATATTTTTAAAAATCATAAACTATTATTGACACGAAACTTAATTAACCATTCTCAACATGCATTTCTCTGTGTTCATATTTCAAAGAGGCTGATTTATTTGAGCTATTGTCATTTCATTACTTCGAGGCTTAGAAACTGTTGTTCTGTATTTCCTTTACCTGTACATATCTAATATTTAATCTTTTATCAGTTATTTTCTTCTATGACGATAGATATCAAAGCATTTAAGAAATGGTCAGAGTTACGACCAGGCTTTTATCAATGAGAGAAATAAAATGTATGTTGGATTGAACATAAGGGACTTATAAGGAATTTTTAAAATTCAAATAGAATTTTAATAAAAAAGTAAAGGAGGTATAATCACCACATGAGACCTAGGAAGTCAAAGGAATCTTATGTAAAAAAAAATTATAAAGTAGTTGATCAAGGCATTTTTACCTATAGTGTAGCAAGTAGTTACTACTCGATTAATAGCCACATACCCTTCTCCTTCTATGTAATTCAGCTTGCTTTCAGTTACACAGTGCCAAGGAACTAGTCCAGATCAATGGACCATCAGCAAAAGTGACATATGTCATTTATGGGCTTAGTCACAGAAAAACAATGTCAATTTACTACACCCTGTGTTCTGTTGAAAATCTCAAAGAAGCTGAATGTTTTTAATGGTACCACAGCTGGGTCATAGAAGAACTTTCTTTACCCTGGAAACCCAAGTGACTTTGAGCAGTAAAGCCCTGTTACACACAGAGCAGCACGGAGCAAGCCACATAATAAAATATTCATGCATTCAGCCACTGAATTTTCGGAGTTGTTGTCTCAGCATAGCCTAACTTAACCTCATCAGAAGACAAATTCGTACTAGAATTCGAGTGATTATGTAACAAAACATAAAATATACAGTGTTGGCCCTAGTAAAACTAATATATAAAGCTGAAAAGATGATGATTTATGTTATGCAGTAGTAAAACATTTGATAAAACGCTTCCTTGTGGTAGTCTAGAAGGCAGATGTTCTTCCTGTTTTAATAGAATTAGAATTTGAGAAAACACACTTCCATATTGCCTGAAGGAGATAAGCTAGAAGAGGATTGGCCAGGATGCATGAAAAAATACAAGATCATATTATAGAAACTTTGGCTGCTGAAATTTTGGAAAAACAAAGTATTTTAAGGCCTTAAGTTGTTGAAAGAAAGAAAGAGAGAAAGAAAAGAAAGAAAGAGAGAGAGAGGAAGGAAGGAAGGAAGGAAGGAAGGAAGGAAGGAAGGAAGGAAG